>NW_028297113.1:1784483-1861983 GCF_055798465.1 Pogonomyrmex barbatus | reverse complement strand
AAGAGTACATGAACATTGCCCAACGAGATCGCATAAAGCTGTGATGTACGACAGAATTTTGCAATTGTCACCGTCTTAGAATATCCTACACATTTATCAACCGCGACTGTAAAACAGGCATCATCCGAGAATGCATTTGCAATTTGTCTGTCCTGCCGAATAACGTTACATAATCTCTCCTCTTTTCCTCTTTACTCGTCGAGTTAAAATTATCGACTATTGCAAAAAAGTGAAAAGAAACTATTTACTAACTCTATTTTCCCGAATATATTTTTAAAAAATCTTAAATCTGACAACCTTGAGATTCTTTTTTTTTTTATTTCAGACTACGTTCTTCACTCGACCACCTTTTACGATCCATTTTTATCAATTCACATCACTTTTAAAATTTACGCTTCGTTCGTCGCTTGATAAAATTAATCGCGACGCGTACGATTCCTAATTTTTTACTTAACTTAATGATACTTGTCAAATTACAAAATTAATTATTAAATTATAAGGTAATTTATTTAGGGAATTAAATTACATCACGATACTAATGCGATACAAAACGGGAAAGCCGTCGGAAGCCGTTTCTCGTCAAGACTCGTAACGTTTGAACAATCGCGTTCGAGGCGATTGTGCTCCAATTTTAGCCGCGAAACGAACAAACGGGAAGGACCGGGCGAAAAGGAGATGAAACGCACCTGTTGCTAGACGCGACTCCCAGACTAGACTCGAAAACCAGGCACGAGCACCTTCGAGCACCCTCTCGCTGTCCACGCTCCCGACGCTCGTCTCTTCACTCGCGCAATCGGAACGTCGTAAATGTCGAAACGGACGGCGAGACGAAACGGTTCGCCTCTGGATAAGGCGGCGTAAGACGAAACACCTCGTCGAGTCGCCTGATAGACGTGATTTAATCGAAGTCGCTTCTCCGGAATTTAAGGGAAATTAATTGCAAGTCAGACTTTATCCGTAGCGTAACCTCGGCGCGACCTGCGATGACGTATGCATTTTGCATGAGCAGGAAGAGATGAAATATGCAAATGTGATACGATTTCGGATAGTAATGTGCAAACGCGAAAATTACTACTGCTATATCCATTTTGTCTGTAATCAACTGCTGAAAACCGATTCATTTTCCAGACAACTCCCGCGTCGTGCTCTCATTGAAAAACGCGTGGAAAAAAATGTAAATCGTAGCAATAGAAATTCAAAATAGAGAAATTAATACATATATATTAATTCCTATATTTGAATTTCTATTATTACAACGATTTACATTTTTCCACGCGTTTCAATGAGAGCACGGAGCGTAGGAATTGTCTAGAAATAAATTGTTTGTAAATTTAATATGAATTCATATAAATTTATAAAAAATATATTTATATTTAATAAATTTATGATTTTTACGAATTTATATATATATATATATATATATATATATATATATATAGGTGTCAATTGATGAAAGGATACAATCCGCGTGGCAGCAGCCCACTTGAACTGGTATCGCGAGGCGAAAAATCTAGAACCGAAACCGTTAATGGAGCTGTCGACGCAATACAATAAACGTTTCCGCAGGCTGCAGCTGTGCGCCACGCGAAATGAAGGCGTACGCGAGGGCGAGGAGAAAATTAATGAACAAAAAGTAATCGACGCCGGTCTCACGCCGATCTCGCGCCGTTCCGCTGGATATTAGATTTCGAGGCAACGTTTTAACGAAGCTGTCGCGAGGTCTCTCGTTCGACGTCTCCTCGTGGACGTACGACGAATTGATTTAGATGACCGAGAAAAAGGAGAGAGAGAGAGAGAGAGAGAGAGAGAGAGAGAGAGAGAGAGAAAGGATTACGGGCTCCCCGTGACCGCGCGTTTAATTATTGCACGGCGCGTACCAATTTACGAGCGAGCGGTCACCGATGGCGAACACCGGAGAACCAATTCCGAGGGCGACATATACAATCTACGAGGGCGAAGGGTCGGATGGAATGGAGTGGAGTTCCATTTCGGAGGCCCGGTTCCGAAAGAACTTACAGTTTCCCTTCTCTTTCAGAAACAAGCAGATATGTAATCGTGAAAAATGGATGGAAGAAATACAATCGATAACGGTGACATAAATGATGCAAGTAAAAAGGAGATAAAATAAAAATTTTCTATATATAACTTTATATATATATATATATATATATAACTATGTAAATATATATTTTATCACGAACTTTTATATTTGGCTCTTCATAAAATTAGAAAAGTTCCATTAAAACAGCTGAATTTTCCTAACGCTTGTTAATAAACTCGTGATATTTTCAAACACGTTACGTTATTCATTGATTAAAAGGGAACGGTTCTTTTTAGAGTTGTTTATTTTAACGGAAAGTGGCTCGGCAAATGATGATTTAATCTCCAATGAATATATCGAGAAAATTGATATTCTCACAGAGTGAAATTCAGAGTGAAATGAATATTTGAATATAGGCTGCATTGTAAACGTCTAGAGAGAACGATTCTCGGACGGGATTAGGAAAATAACGAACTCTCCTACGACTATGCTTGCTAGATGTGATCGATTGATCAATTGAAACGCGAAGAAAACTGGAAACGAGCCAGAAGACTTCCGACAAAATGACAGTGCTTCAAAAGATAGCGATATCAAGAAATCCAAAGACTGATGTTTCAATAAAATTATATAATCATGAATTATTTTAAAATACTTATATATTTTATATAAGAATTATCGTAATTTTCCTGAAATAAAAAATTAAAAAAAAAAAGGTCTGTACATGAAAAAGAAGAAGAATTTATTGAAGTAAATGTCTAAAAATGTAAAAATAATTGTATTGGGCTATCAAAATTATTATGTAGAACGTTCAAGTATGATGATAATAGAACAAAAAGTTTTTGACGTTCTAACAATAATGAACGTCCTACATAAATATTTCAATAACCCGGGAAAATTATTTATCTGTACTTGGCCAAATTTTTAGACACTTCGGCAAAACCGTTCTTTCCACAAAAATATATTTGCCTTCGTGCGCCGATAAACATTATCAGTATCTACGGCTGCAGTTACACGACGGTCGAACAGAAGCTTGGTATCGGCAATGTTTGCACGGTGCTTCGGACACTAACCGCCGGTTAGCGGAGAAACTAAAAAGAACACAGACGTACGGGGTGGCATAACCACGATATCATCAGATACCCACGGCCTTACATTTTATCGAGCGTATAGCGAGTCTAACGATTTCCTTACTTTTCCGTGCGGGTGCCCTGCCTAACGAAGATCGAAGAAAGTTGCCCACGCTACGCTTTACCGCGACCTATTCCAACCGGTCCTTTTTCCTCGTTCCCGAGCTCGTTTCGAAGCCCCGAACCCGAACCGGTTGCGTCAACCGACGTGCCTCGTCATCATTCTCGTTACGGCGCGATCATCGAAAATCGTGCCTTTTGTCAGACTCCCCTCGCCTGCCTGTCCCTTCCCCTCCCCTCCCCTCCTCCTCCTCCTCCTCCTCCTCCTCTCCATCCCTCCCGAGAATGATAATCACGTATGGCGGGAAAGATAATCAATTTGGGCAAATGGACTTTCTCTCCCGATGGTGTGCGCTATTAACTCTCTCTCTCTCGCGCGAGCTGCAGCTTAGCTTTCTTGCGTACCGAGACGGAGGGAATCGGCGTGCCGCACGCCAAATCGACATTAACCGGCCCAGATATACCGCCCGATGCACGATATATACGGTTGTTAAAACACACACACACACACACACACACGTATCCCACGTATTTAATACGGCTCCGATCGAAAGCGACAAATCTCTCGAATCGAGATACTATCGATTATTTAATTTCAACAATTTTCACGACCCCGGCGCTAACGCTATTTGGCCCCGCTCTCTCTCTCTCTCTCTCTCTCTCTCTCTCTCTCTCTCTCTCTTTCTCTCTTATCCGATTCTTTACACGGCACTTTCCCGCTTCCGCGGGAAGTCACAGCGCGTTCGCAAAGCGCGAAGGATAAACGCAAGGGGGGGTGGGGAAGGGGGAAGGCGGAGGGACGACGATAGAGAAACGGTTTCGTTCCAGCGATTTCATTGCTGCAGAGAGAGGGTGGATATTTTTGCCGTGGGCATAACACAGGGAGGTCGTAAAGTACGGACCTCAGAGGACCGGATAAAGTTCCGCCATAAAGGGGTTAATTCCTGTTAATCCTTTGATACGCGGCACTGGCTGGCTGGCTGGCTGGTTGGCTGGCTGGCGGGATAGGGAATAGGTACGGAGGCGAACTTTCCAAGTTTACGCAAAGGTACGTAGATGAAACTGGTAATTAAAGTGGATTCCCTCGCGGAGAACAAAGCTCTCGGTCGAGCGGGAGATGTAGGGCGAGAAGCGATGGCGGTGGTGATGATGGTGGTGATGGTGGTGGTGGTGGTGGTGGTGGTGGTGGTGGTGGTGGTGGTGGTGGTGGTGGTGGTGGTGATGGTGGTGGTGGTGGTGGTGGTGGTGGTGGTGGTGATGGTGGTGGTGGTGGTGGTGGTGGTGGTGGTGGTGGTGGTGATGGTGATGGTGGTGATGGTGGTGGTGGTGGTGATGGTGGTGATGGTGGTGATGGTGGTGATAGTGGTGATGGTGGTGATGGTAGTGATGGTGGTGATGGTGGTGATGGTGGTGATGGTGGTGATGGTAGTGATGGTGGTGATGGTGGTGATGGTGGTGATGGTGGTGATGGTGATGATGGTGGTGATGGTGGTGATGGTGGTGATGGTGGTGATGGTGGTGATGGTGGTGATGGTGATGATGGCGGAGGCGGCAGTCGCCGTTGAAAAATAATTTAGTTACAAGACGGTACGTGAAAACTCTTCAAATTAAGCCGGGTAAAGCGAGCGGACGAACGCGGTTTTTGCATTTTTAACGCGAGCCCTCGCCGGGGATTGTAATCGTTGTAATCCACTTTTCATTACCCCGCCGGTACCGGACGGGTTTTTCCCATCTAATTGCTACACGCGCGCTCGCGTCTAACGCGAATAACAATTTTCAGCAAATGACATAATTCCTAAAAGCGCACACGTTGAAATCCATTAATACAACATTTAATCGAGGCTCGCGGTCGGTAGGTATTTGTCGGTAATCGATTCGAGGGATTCGTGGAATTCAATTTTTTAGGATACATTTAAGCATTTAGAATCAGAGATCTTGGATTGCAGGCGCGTATTAAATCCTTTCCGATCGTTCGAATTCATCTGAAATTATCCCAGTATACCAGACGTAACTTTAATTTTTGCCATCGGCTATCCGGGCGGATCCAATCTGCCGCATCGTATCCGTTCTATTTTGCATCTCGATAATATCCATCAAATGTTACTATGACCTATCGGATAAATAACCGCGAGTTGAGCGATTTTACGAGGTTATCACGAATCGACGGAACGCGCACGCATAAATGACGATTCTATTTCGAGTGCCGCATTATGACGGCATTATACGCCGTCGCTGGCCACGGCGAAATTAATGTACCAAATCGCAGCGTCGGCCGGGTTTCCTGTTGATTTTAATTATGTTAATTCTGTTTCCCTTCCACCGCGATAACGTAAACACCGCGCGTAAACGTACGCGCGCGGCTGGTATCTCTTTATACGGCGTGTACGGTAAATATATTCACGTAATAAAGTGCGGTAGACGTATTCATCAGCGTGCACTACCTAAATGCCAAAACGGGAACGCGATTGCAATTTGAGGGAGGCGTGAGAGAGAGAGAGAGAGAGAGAGAGAGAGAGGGGGGAGGGAAGGAGTATACGCGGGATGTAAAGTGCATCAATAATACAATTTCGCTTTTTATCTCTCGAATACGTTTCTCGCGAAGGATCACGTTTCCTTTCCGAGATAAATTTCTCTCAGCCGAGAGTCCCTTACGTGCGATGCATCGCGTCTTCCTTATCGCCCCTCCCCTTCGCTTTTCCATCCATCGCGGCCGCGCTATCTCGTCCCGCTTTATTTTCCGCCGATAGAGCCGAGGAGGGCGGGAAGGGTGGTAAAAAGTTAAGCGCGCGACGCTCGCTCGCGGGGGCGGTAAATTGCGCGCCGTAAATTCTTCCCACTCGCCGTAATGTCGTTAGTCTGGTTTACTTTCCCGCTATCGGCGATCTCGCAGTTTTTCCGCGAAGAAGTCGCCACGCGAACGATAAAACCCCGTCTATCTGTTTGCGCGAGACTTTACAGTCCGCGCCGCTCTCGCGATTCGCGAGTCCTCCTCGCGATATCTCCGCCCGAGTTGCGAGGAGGTAGCGCTATCGAGTAGCCGGCAATCGAGTGGTCGGCAGGTAAATACAAACGATTTATTGGCTACCTTTCGGATCGCCAAGCGCACGGTTACGTCCTCGCGTCTTCACGGCGCCTCGTAAACTCACGTTCGACCTCGCCGACCGGACGGATCTCGATTCCACTTGTTTTCGTACCTCCGTACCTCGGACTTGTCAACCTTACGGATTTTTCATTACCGACCATTAATTTCGCAGAGATTTATTTGTTGAGCGAAAAGTATGAAAACACAGAAACGACACACAGGGATTGATACTCTCTAGAAGAATTTAAGATCTCGTATCTCGACATCTTGACAAATTTTCTCGGTTTCTCGCGCGTGCATTTACGTATCTCTACCTCTATCGGTCTACATTATCATTATGTCGGTGAACAACATGAAAAACAATTTTGTCGAGCAGAAAATTCTTCCCGCTTCACGCATGTACGATCGCGACGTCATATTCCCATGACCGATCCATTGCCTCGTCACGCGGAATCGTCCAGCGCGGATCCACGAACCGATTTCTGAGTAAGGACGCACATCTGAGTAAGAACGCCGGTCGATCGTCGTCGAGACCTCGCAGAATTCGCGGACATCATGTTACACGAAGCGACGAGAGAGAAAAAAAAGAAACGCGGCATTTTTTCCAAGGAGCCTGGCGTCGCAAACCTTGAGATCTCCGCGCGTTTCGCAAATTTAACGATCGGCACTGGCCTTCGTCGCTTCCGTGAGTCACGAGCGACTGACTCACGAGATAAATCACGCGGAGAAAGAGAGAGAGAGAGAGAGAGAGAGAGAGAGAATAAATAAAGAGAGATAGAAAGAGAGGAAAGAGGGGGAGAGGGGGAGAGGGAGAAGAGAGAGAAGAGAAAGGAGGAAGGTGAAAAAAAAAGAGAAAGAAGAACGAGAGGAAAAAGAGAAGAGAGAGAAGACAGAAGGAAAAGCCGAGAGAGAGAGAGAGAGAGAGAGAGAGAGAGAGAGAGAGAGGACAGAGAGGAGAGAGGAAAGAAAGCGGGAAAAGTGAGAGAGATCCATCGTTCCTCAGGAATAAAAACATGAACGTGAATGTGAATGCAAGCGTGAGGCGACTCGACTCACCGCTCGTTACCGGTCTCGGTAACGATCGAGCGTGCGTGCGTGCGTGCGTGCGTGCGTGCGCGCCAAGATATCGCCCGGTATTGCTTGAAAATGGATGCGGGCTCTCCGCGTCTCGGCCGGTTTCCGCGAGTGCGTTTAACGCGATCTAAATCTCGAGTAAAACGGCGCGCTGGCGCATAACTACACTACACCATAGCCGCCGGTAGACAGAGGCCCGTTGCGATGTGCGTTAGCCAGAAGGGGGGGGGGGGTCAGCGACCTCCCATTCTCCCCCCTAATGATAATTATATTCGCATTAGGGTTTGTGCGCGCACGTACTGCCCGCTCGTTCGTCAGCCTAGACGCTCATTGCTTGACGGCGGTATAAACGTTTTAAAATGCATCAGCACGATCCGCTTTCCTTTCTTCCTCTCGCCCTCCCGCGCGCCTGATCCCTCCCCCCCCTCCCCCCCCCTCTCTCTCTCTCTTTGTCTCGCTCGTCCTATCTCTTTTTCCGTTCCTCTCTCCCGCACGTCCATCGCCGTGAATGACGCGAGAAAGAAGTCGGGGCGACTCGAAGAAGCTCTCGCTCGCTGAGACGCGACCTATCCCAAGGCGCGATGTGTAAAGAAAAGCACGAGGGTGAAGTGAGGCAACACGGAGTTTACGTACGCGATAAGGCAGAAAGCCGGGAGAAATTATTGAGAGCTCCGATTCGTCTGGAACGTTGAAGAAAAAAAAAGTTGGCTAGATAGCTATATGTAATACTAACGACAGAAAGAGTTAAATAAAAAAAAAGAAAGACAAGGATGGAGACAAATCGGTCAATTAACGCGTCGCACGTGTATGTGTCCGATACAACACACATTATTTCTATCTATCGCGATAATGGTCTATTGGTATTACACTGATATCGACGTCAGATTTTATTATGCTATCTTATCGATATCTTACGATACCTTACCTCGTTGCGAGATAAAGCTGTTTCTTCATACTGTAAAATGTGATATGCTACGAAATTCTCAACGATAAAGCATTGCATGCAAACCATTATTTACCGGTCGCTGCGTCCCGATAATAATAATAATAATAATAATAATGTGATATTTATAGCGGCCGCAGGATCGTGATTCGGTGCAATCTGATGAAGCTACAGCATAAAAGGAAATCACGTATATAGATTATGGCTCTTATACGAGTCAATCTTAAACGGTACACCTCGTCCGTATGTACAAGCGTAACAATATATACCGTAACACGTTACACAGCGCGAGGGAAAGGAAAAAAAAAAAAAAAAATATGAATTCGCTCTATTCAGTTTGCAGTTTGTTGTCACCCGTAATTATTCCGCGCTCGCGACGTATATATATATATATATACATATATATATATACATATATACAATGTACTCAACGGCCCGTTCGCCGTAATTTCGAAAGTAACGAAGAGACTTTTACCGGTCCTCCCAGCCGCGCGCGTTAACTCTCGCGCGCCGGGGAGTTTACACAGTTCGATCGTGACGCAAGCTCGGCTCGAGCGCCGTGTCTTGGCAACAGCCTGCAAGCACCATCGGTGTGCGCTGGAGCTCGCTCGATGCCGTTGCATAATCGCATCGCTAATATTAGCGAGCACTAAAACCACCGCCATAAAATCGATTTTATCGCGGACGCAGAGAGGAAGAGGGAGAGGGGAGAGGGAAGAGAGAGAAAAGGGAAGAGAAAAGGGAGAAAAGGGAGGAGAAAAGGGAAGAGAAAAGGGAAGAGAAAAGGGAGAAAAGGGAGGAGAGGGAGGAGAGGGAGGAGAGGGAGGAGAGAGAGAGAGAGAGAGAGAGAGGGGGGTGGGATGAAGAGATAAGTCTCGCGTCTCATTGATCATATAAAACCGTATTCAGCGAAAATTCTCGCCGATTCTCGCCTAAGGCGAAATTCGATCGTCCAGCTAATATTTATGTGGTGTGAAATGGCTAATAATGAAATTCATAGAAATTTAGAAATATCTTAAATATCAGAATGGTTTGTAAAAAAAATATTTTTTTTTTATACATTGTGCTTAATATTTAAATTTTATTAAAAAGAATTATTTAATACACGTAGCAAAATCATTTTATTCAGTTTGTAGTTAAGCAATCTTGAAATTTAATTTTCTACTCAGGAATAACCTACCTAGTTTTTCATTTCATAACAACTGCATTTCTTTTGTCTACTAACTAATTTAAGCCACTAATTAATTTAACTTTATACAACCACTATGAAGAGATTTCAACTGACAATTTCTCGAATCTGAAAATATTAATTTAAATGACATTTTCCATACATGTTGTTATTAAATATAGATAAATTTAGAAATTCAGTTTATACCATGTGTTTAATGTTTCATGAAAATTAATATCTTCGAATTTATGAAATTTACTCATAATTAAATCACTCAACTAGACGGTCGTTAGATAGATCTTTCATGATCCTTAATCTGGATTGACTGACCAATTTAAAACTATTAGCGGCTGAATAGTAATCATTACTACATTATATATTTTAGTAAAGGCAACTTCATATCTCCTATCATAATTTCATATACTGAGTAGAGATTCTGACTAGACTTTACATCACAAAAACTGATTATAAATACGCAGCCAATAGCTAACGATGAGTTAGAAAACCTCTCTAATCAATACTATTTAGTTGTTAGGTCTTGAATCAAATTGGTTAAAATTTCTATTCGGCTTTCATATCGATTTTATTTTTTCGATTTATTAATTCAGAATTTAGTTAAGATATTTGAATGAAAATGAAGAGAGACTGCTTTAAATTGCGATTGAAAGGTAAGTAAATATAGTTTGTAAAGGCTGCTTATTGGCGTTCCGTTAACATCAGCAATATTTACAGTGCATGCGAGAAACGCGTGATTCAAAAAAGAGAAATTTAACTCCGGCTATTGTTTAATGAAACGTGCGAAGGTCGCAGAAATCCCGAATTCGCGCGAGCGAGTGAGAAAGCGAGCAAGAATCGAGCGAGGGCAGAGAGAGATTTGTTTTCCTACCGAAAAGACCGGCGTCTGAACAGAAGAAAGAAGAAGAGCAGCGGTAGTTGCAATTTCCATGAAGCCTCGATTCAATACACAGATGCAGGCGGGAGGGGGAGGGAGGGAGGGAGGGAGGGAGGGAGAGAGAGAGAGAGAGAGAGAGAGAGAAAAGGGGTAAAGAAAAAGTAAGACGGAACGTCGAGCGGAAATCCCACGTTTTGTGATGTCACAAAGGAATTCGCTCGCGGATTCCGCGGCCGGATCGTCGACGGAATGCGAATGATAATAAAACGTATGTACGGCCAGCAGCAGCAGAGGCAGGGTTACGATAAATCGGGCTCGCGGTGGATAGAGACTTGGAAAAACAATCGTCGTGGTACGTGCGATCGACGAAAACAGATTCCACGCGATCTCCCGATACTCTCTCGCGAGAATGAGTCGAAGAGAGTTGCGGCTAAGGTCGACGAACATATCTCGCGACGCAAATATCTCGAAGGTGCAACGGGTATTATCACCGAGTCGCGAAGGTACTGTTGAGCGCGCGCGCGCGCGCGCGCGTGTGTGTGTGTGTGTGTGTGTGTGTGTGTAATGAAAAAACATCCGGAACAGAATCCGCGCCGCATGTTGATCCTGTTGCGATCTAATCTCCGCGTGTTGAATTAAACCAATTATCGATAACGCGTATTTGCGTCACCGTTGTCGTTAACCTCGCGGCAAGGACTTTTATTTGAAGATGCACTTATAATTAATCGCATTTTCTAATTACAATTCTATGCGAAATACTCGTTATCGCATCGTTATCTAGAAAAAGTAAGAGTTATTTCTCTTTTTTTTTTTTTCGTGTTAGTAATTTGAGAATTCTTAAGAAATTAAAAATGTTAAATTCTTAGAAATTAAAAATGTTCTTCGCGTCACTTTGTAATAGGAATCGTCCACCTCAGGATAAAAATAATAAGTTTTAAGAATCGTTTTAAGAATCATGAAAATCTAGATAGATAGATAGATACATGAAAATTTCTAAAAACGAAATTGTTTCGAGGAAAACAAGATACTTCTGATTAACTGACTCTTGATTGCATTGGCGTAACATAGAAATATTTAGAATTAACAAATATTATTTTAGAATATTTTGCCAACATGTAGAAGAAAAAAAAGAATGGCTGTAGTCAATTTCTATTCTTCGCCCGATAGAAAATAAAGTAAACCATAGAACGGCAATGTTAAACCAGCTCATCTTATTTTTGCAATAACCTTCATGATCGGCTTAGCCAACCGTGAAATGCCGGCTCATGAATATCAAACTATTCAAACGATTCATAAAGCAACGCATCCGTTGATAAAATACGAACGCGAAGAATTACTACATCGCATAATTGTGACGTCAACCGCTGATTGCCGATAATTTTATAAGTTATAAAATTATCGTTGTATCGTGGAGAAAAAAGTGAAAATACGAGATAAAATAAAAATGTGAGATTCCAGACTTTCTCAGTTGAAAAATGCGAAAGGATTTTACGCCAGATGGATAATTCGCGTTTATATCATTTGGGAGAGACGCGCGCGCAGGATTCCCCCATCTGGATCGGACATTTAATTTCACGGATTACGCCTAGTTCGAGGTCCGTTGGCAATTAGCGCGTTACTTTTGACGACTTCTTCCGACTTTCCACTCATGGGTGAAAGTTATCAATCGAAAATGCAGTACGTATCGGACGGTATCGCGTCTCTCTCTCTCTCTCTCTCTCTCTCTCTCTCTCTCTCTCTCTCTCTCTCTCTCTCTCTCTCTCTCTCTCTCTCGTGGATCTTAATCTTCCCAGCTGACGCCCAGCCCGTGAGAGTGAGGAGGCTCTCGATCGATCAAGGATACTCGCGGCGTGCTCCTTTCGGAAACGGTGCCAGAAGCGTCGGGCGTGTTTCTACGACGACGGATGGATCGAGGTCTGCGAGACGAGGAAAGACGACTAGAAAGCGAGAGAAAGAAAGAGGAAAGAAAAGAAAAGACATTACGGTTTACATAGACGGGGTGTAGGCGACCTGGTAAAGCGTTACCCGAGAACAGGAGACACACAGGAGAAAAGAGGAAGAAGAAAGGGAGGAGAGAGGATGGGAGGAGGGGGGCGAAGGGGGAGGGGGAGTGTTCATGTACGATTTCCCCGCGCTCTCGAACTTCGCTAGTCATTTACATGAGCCAGCCATTAATCTTCCTGCAGCTCGCTAAATGACTGATGGACAGACGGACAGGTGTACAGGCCGCACTCTTTTGCACGGAGCACGCCCTGCTCGCCACGCTGATCACGAAACTCGCGTGCACTCGCGAGCCGAATGTAAGCGCGAGTGCAGCAGCCCGTGCATACCCCCACCCCCATCCCCCCCCCGTGCGCGGGTACAAATTTGTACGTCGACACGAACCGCGATCTGACAAAAAGTGATGCGGCGGGGAAGCAGATAACATACCACTTCGAGTTTGAGCACATCGAATCTACTATAATTCAAAATTCTAATATAATTCAAATATAATCGTGTCAAATAGTAGCAAGCGAGAGATGGCACTTGTCTACTGGCATTGTAGAAATTAAGAAAATTGCGCGACAATTAATGCCATTAAGTATATTAAGTATATTAAATAAGTACGATAAAATTTATGATGAAAATTACAGCATGCTTTGAGAAGTATTCACCACGTTCACTTTTAACGCTAGAAATATCAAGTGATCATTTTTTAACCATTTCTATTCTTTTTTCATCAATACTTCTTTCCGATGTTAAAAAGATAAGATTTTAACATTTTGTGATTTTGATATTTAGTATTTTCCATCATAAAAATTGATAAAAAGTTAGAAAATTCTAACAAATTTTAATACAAAAAAAAATATATTATTTTAAAAAAATAGAAATAATGGCTCGGTACTTAGTATTAAAATTATATATATCGAAATTGTTAAAAGTAATTAAAATAATATTTAAAACAATATGTTAGAACTAATATGTTAAAACTAAACTGAACATTCTATGGCGGGTGCATAAATGTCTACCTTCAGCATGGCAGTGGATACTGCCGCTATGTGGTCAGACCTCTATACATTTCGAAAAGGAACGGCGGCGAAATTTCCGGCAATGCCCATGCCCACCGTGTTTCCACGGTTTTTCCTCGTAAAACATCTCGGGCAATTTTCAGGTCGCGTCGTTTCGCGATTTCGTAGATTTTGGTAATATTTCGTTTCGCCAGGGTCAGAGCAGAAAATACGAGCCGCTCGTTACTCTTTTTCGCCTTTATCGCAGTCCCGGTATTTAATGGTGCAGTTAGAGAGTAGCGGCGCGGAAAAAAGAGAGAGTAGGAAAGATACCTTAAAAGAAGAAGAGAGAGAGAGAGAGAGAAAAAAGGAAGGAGGGCAAGTGGGAAGGGAGGGAGGGGCGACGCAGGGGATAATCGGGAAAAGGTCTCTCGTCAGAGTGGTCGGTGGGTAATCAAATACTTTTTATCTTTCTCCGCGCGGCGCTCCTCTTTAATGATGGCGTCGGCATAACTTTATAGCTCGCCGTCGATGGAAAACTCTTTACGGTCTCTCTTGCGGCCGGGGAGAGAGAGCGAAGGAGACAGATAAAGAGGAGGAAAGCGACAGAGAGAGTACGGAGAATAACGCGAGTCGATGCAGGCTTAGCCACGCGTGCTCACGTGTGTAGTCTCTACGACTCGGTGCGACTACGTATCGAGGAAAAGAGAGAAAGAGAGAGAGAGAGAGAGGAAAAAAAAAGAGCGGACGCGAAGCGTAAAAGTAAAGGTAATTTATCGTGTTCACGAATAAAAATGCCGTGAGGTCGAGTTGTTAAATTTACGCTCGCCGAAAGCCAGGTTCTAGAGAGCCGCGAGAGTGCACGCCCGTGAAAAGGAAATAAATTATTATCTCTGCGAGCGAGTATTCCGAATAATTTCTACGGTTTCCATACAGAGTGTAAAATATAGAATCCGTATAGAGTGTAAAAATATTTTTTACCTCATGATTTTTCTCAGATAAACCTTCAATTTCTTTACACGGTGATATTTATTTAAAAAGGTATGTCTGTTCAAAATGAACGAATTATGGAAAACTTAATTGCCATGTTTAAAAAAAATAAGTAGATTTAATAATCAGCTTTTTTTATCAAGTGCGCTAGTTGAAAAGCGTGAAATGTTTTCCATCTTTTTCGTTTAACTTTTATATCATGGATGTACACAAGTAGAAAAGTGTGTGATTTTAATAAAGAAAATGAAATTAAAATGTAAAAAAAAAAAATGTTGCAACTTTTTTTAACTTTTTAAAATCACGCAGTTTTACTTCACTCAAAAAATTAACAAAAAATAATAAAATTATATAATTCTCATTTTTTTTTATCATAGAAAGAATAAATTTAATTTCTTGAATTTTTTATTAATATTGAGTTATTATTCCTTTTTAAGAGAAATTATTAGGAATAAAAAAAAAGAAGTAAATAATTAGAAATGAGAAAAGAAGTTAAATGGTTGATTAAGAGGTTAAACTATTTAAATTTTTTTAAAAATTAAATAATGGATCAAATTAAAAATTAACAACTTACAAGTATTCAAATTGCTACTATAATATTAAATATACAAAATATATACAAAAAATAAGAATAGTATCAGATAAACAATAAAAACCAATAAATACCATTAAAATTAATAAAAGATGGCAAACCACTATGTAAAAGTAATTACAGATCTGAGTAGATTCCACTTAGTATACAATCGACTTTCGATTTAATAAAACTCAACTTTTGCGATCTCGATCTTTTCATACTAAAATTTTAAATTCGAATCGCACGCCCCCTTAAAAGCCACCGCGCGGTTGCTCGTGGAGCACCTTGTATACAACCAGCGTAATCCCACCCCCTTTTCTTCTCACGCCATTTTACGCATGGCTAATCGGCAAATCGCAGACCGACGATTCTAATCCGCATTAATTCCCGGGGCTGATTAATTCCGGGATTGTGCGCGCGTTATCTCGCACGCGATGACAACCGTTCCAAACGTAGTTCCACCGATCGGCCCACCGAACCATTCTTATCCCAGATAGCGGCAGGTATTATAACCCAGATCCATTCCTCGCGGTCCATTCCCACGCGCCCGCGTATACGTGTGTGTGTGTGTGTGTGTGTGTGTGTGTGTATGTGTGTGTGTGTGTGTGTGTGTGTGTGTGTGTTATACGTGGCTGCTGCCACTCGCGAGATCATAGATAATCCCGACGTTTTTACGACGCAAAAACGGCAGGCGCGTCTTTCCCAACAAGACACACGCTCGTGTGCCGCGCCCGTCTCTCTCTCGGCATGCTCGCTCCGGTCTCCGGCACGAAAAATAAAGGAGTAATAAAAATTGCCCGATGTCGGAGGTCGCGAGCGCAACCGCGTGTGATGCAACGACGCGCGCGCGCGCGCGCGCGCGCGCGCCAAGAAAATGTTGTCGGTTGCGGCGAGGTTCTTCACTTCGGAAACCTCGATCGCACGGAGCTCCTTTTTAGGGAATCACAACCGCCGAGAGATTCCGAGACTTCGCCTTCGTCACGCGAGAGCAAAGAGCAAAACCGCAAACTATCTCGTTCGTTCGCGCGGACTCTTTAACTTCTAAAACGTTAAACGTGTCTCGAAAAATCTGATATGACGTATGTATTCTGATGCGCAAAATTTTTTTCCGTAAAGAATTAATCCCGCTGGTTAAAGAGCGTTATGATTTTTCCGTCAGCGCATGTTTTTTTTCTTTTTTGACTTTCGAAGCACACACGGAGGAGACGTCGTCCTGTCGTCGGCTAGAAATAAAGTACAAAAGAAGCGTAAACGCATGCATGTTTCCTCAAATGCGAATTGCATATCAATGTTAGCGACGACTTGAATTCCTACATTCCTTGTACCTTATATCTTATTCTTGTAATTCACTACGTCTTCTCTACCTTCACAACAGGGCGCGGCGAGGAGGACATGTTTATGTACTCTCTGCCTATCTTCCCTCGCGTATCACGAATGCGCATCGAGCGAGGAAATCTCTTTTGAGAAGTGCAAAATGATTTACGGCGCTCCTCTCACCCCTCTCTCTCTCTCTCTCTCTCTCTCTCTCTTTCTCTCTCTCTGTCAAATCGTCCCGTTTGAATGAAACAGGCAGGTCGCTTTGGATGTCAAACTTTTAGAGACGGCAAGTGCCGAACATACAGTAAATTATTTAAACGCAAGACATCACATATATTAACTCTCAATCGTAACTTATAAACGACGAGCAGTTCTATATTTAACGAAATACTATATGGTAAACATAATCAGTCATGTCTATGCAAACCCAAAAAAAATTCCTAAGAATTTCCTGATTTCCTGAAGGTAATTTGTTAAAAATTCCAGGTAAAATGAAAATATTTTAGATATATCTTAGAAATATATACTTGTTGTGCACAATTTTTAATATTTTCATTCAAAAAGTTTATAAATCATAATATATAATTAAAAATCTCAAGTTTTGATAGTCTAAATCTGAAAAAAACTTGAAAAAAAAAATATAAGACTCGGAAAATTTTATATTATATTTTCAAAAGCTACAAACAAAATTATACAGGGTGTCCCATAACTCTTAATTAATATTTCAAGGAGTGAAAGAGGATGGAATTTTGAATGAAAAATTCCTTTTCCAATTTTGGCTCAGATCATTATTTATCGAGTTATTAATGATTAAAGTTGATCAATCAGATTGCGTCCAGCCGGAGAAGCGTAACATGCTTTGAGACCTCTCGCGCTTTCTGTACATTTTTTCGATTAAAATTTTATTCTAATTTATTATGGGTACAAAAAAGATTACTGGCAAAAAACATTATCAAAATAAATTGTTTATAAATAAATTATTTAAATGATTTCTTTAAAAATTATTTTGATATGTATCATGTATGATTCTTACGTATTTTTTTTTATAGAAATCGATGAAGCTATCAGTTTCCAATTAAAATTAGTTTTTTTAAGAAATTGTTTAAACAAATTGCTTGTGAAAAATTTATTTTGATTATTTCATAACGTTAGCATGTATAATTCTTATGTATTTTTTCTTACAATTCGATTCTTACAATTCGATGGCGTTATCATTTTAAAATCCGAAATTAATGAATATGTAAATAATTTAATTTATGTAAATAATTTAATTTATGTAATTAATTTATTATTAATTAATTTATTATTAATTGATTTATTATTAATTAATTTATTTATAACAATATTAATTTATTTATAATATTTATACGTAAGAACGACACGTATCAACACAAGTTTTGAAGAGTTTAAACAATTTATTTAAAAACAATTTATTTTAATAATGTTTTTTGCCAATAGTCTTTTTGCATCCATAACAAATATTCCGTAATTATTTTTTTCTCATCGCTGCTAGATTAGCTATGAAAATTAAATAACTAAATTGAACAAATGGATTAAATAATTGAATTAAATAAACAAATAAATAATAAATAAATAATATTAAAATAAAATAATATTAAAATAAATAATATTAAAACAATCAGAAATTGGATAAATTTCTAACTGTAACTTTTCTTATTTATTTATTTATCTACTTATTTATTTATTTACTCATTTATTGATTAATTAATTTCATTTCATTTATTTATTAATTAATGATATTTTTATAGAACTATTAAAATAATCATTTTTATTAAAACTGCACCTAACACAAAACTGTTGTTTTCAATACTGATATCAATATTAAATTAGTCATAAAATCAGCTCTGATACTTAGAATGAATAGGTTCACTGTTACCGTTAAAAATTCAGTCAGTAAACCCTTGCCTATCATATAATAAGGACAAAATATTAAACTTCAAAAAAAAAAAAATGTCCTGATTTTTAATAAAATCCCATAAGAATTTCACATTTTTCCAGTTTTTCCAAATAGTAGATATCCTGATAACAAAGTAATTTTATTCAGCAAAATAATGAGCCCAGATACGCCCCTAGCACGAGTCTTAATCGTTTAATATATAATATATTTCTAGCCTTTTACTTTTCCCGATTTTCAGTATTCTAGCGAAATGTTAATGAGAAGCGAGCGGAACGCCGAAAAGTCCGGCGGCGTTCCGTAATTTTCGCATTTCGCCCGGGGGGGTTGCAAAATTTCTATTTACAGTGCTTCCCAACAGGGAGAGACTCGCGCCGCTCCCACGAGCAGCGGAATCCACGGCAATTAAAATTTCAAATCGACCATCGATGTATGCTAATATACGGGATCGATCGTGCCCGAGCGTGTACTTGGACGCACACGCGGAAAACGATATAATAAGCGGTCGCGAATCGTGGCCGGCCGTCTCTCTCGCCCCCCCCTCTCCCCCATCCTCCTCCGGTCGCCGCTCTTGGGGGTCGACGCTGTATAAATTAATGTGCTCTTATGCTAATCCCTGTTACCGACTACGTGCCGCGGCCTCACGTTCTATGTACACGCTCTCACCCTCGTTTGCCTACGCGACCGTACATATTACGCGAGCGTTACTGTAAGCGTCAGCTTAACGTAAAACACGAGAAACATGGCTCTACGCTGGCCGCAGCAAAATTTCAAAGTTAGCGCGCGCGTTCCCCGAACGAGTCTCTTCCGACGTTTCGCCGAGCGTTTAACGAGAATTGTTTTCATCGACAGCGCTAAATCGACCGCGCGAGCGGTCTTTTTAGCTTCTAACAATGATTCCTGTGAATCGATGAATCACAGGCAAACGATTTGGTAATCCAATTTCCGAAAATTAATTATCGTTCAAGCGCTGTCCGGGGAGCTATCGGAATGGATTCATGGAGAAAAAAATTAGATACATAGAATAACATTATTTTTCGCCTATTTCCATACAAAAAAAAGTTATGGGAAACATAATGCTCCGGAAATAAGTTACATGTTCCAACCATAATGAAGGTAACATTTATATGGTTGTTAGAATCGTAATTTTATTTCCAGCTCCTGTAACTATAGTAAGCTAAAAATGTAACTTAACGATATTTTATTTTCAATATTACATTTGAAAATAAATTCTATGCTTTGGAAATACAGCAAAGTTTTGCAAACTTTATCCATAATTATTTTTATCGTATCGACAATAATATGCATAATAAGCAATGTAACACACACTTTATTTTAAGTGAAAATTCTTCGCAAGTTGATCTATTCTTAACTGTGATGGAACTGAATTCTCAGTGCTATAGCCTACAAATATTTTCTATAGATCTCTCAATTAGACTACTTGTTGTGCAGACCACATTAGAGAGAAAACAAATTTGAAATTTTTCGATTAAGGCACTCTATAAGATATTTTAAATCAAACTTACTTAAAAACTAACTACGATATCGGAATCCTATTTGGGCATATCTTAACAGCAATATTAATATAATATCAATATAATTTGAATACATTTCTTTTCCAATTATGGAAAATATTATTGTAACGATCATAGCAATTTTTTCCGTGTGCCGATCGAAATTATTCCGTTTTCCTTTTTTTTCTAGAAATTTAAAAATAATTCAATAATTGCAATTGAAATCCATTCCGAACAGTTCTATGATCACATCTTACGTATCAAACAGTTACAAACTGTTTTTCTAATTGCAAAAAAAAATTTCCGACGCGACGCGAAGGAAACATGACGGTACAGCAACTTCGGCTATTTCCTTCAAGATACAGGCAATAATTCCTTTTCGGGGGACACACAGGCGGTCCTTTTTAGAGTCTTTTTATCCGCCATAAAAAGTTTCCCGCGGAATATATTCCGCCGTGTAATAAAAACTTGCTGCTTGACCGCGTCGGCTCCACTGACCTCCGCAGTTTTTCGCCGGCCACTAAACGTCAGGTCGGACGTTCGGGAAATCGTAAGTAAGGAAAACGCTTCCCTAACGCAGAAACGTTGTTCGAGGGGAGTGAGCTAAACGATAAAACTCGGCGCTTTTCCCAGGCTTTCCTTCCCTTCGTTATTACGGACTCTCGGACAGAAGACAGGAAACATCGTGACGGCAACGATCGAAACAGTATCAATTGTATCGTATCAATTGTCGGGATAAAAATCGCGTCATCGCAATTGAACGCAATGCACGTTACAATTTCCCCTTGGTCTATCAAAAATAAACAAGAATTTCAACTCTCGCAAGAAAGTCGCAAAAAAATCTCTCTGAAGTTTCACCGTGACTTTACGCGTGAAATTTTTGTGTGATCACAAATTACATGTTGCTTTCGCGAAATTTTAGCGGCTAAAAATTACATGTTGCTTTCTGGAAAAAAAAAAAAAAAATATGAGAAACGAGGAGTAGCACGAGTCTTACACGGTCCGGCACGGATTCTACTATGATTTCGCGAAACACCGCCATTCGTTATCGACGTACGCTCCGAGAAGCAGCGGAAGAAGAAAAAAACCACCGGGATCTCGTCCTCACTCGCTCGCGCTACGGCTCTACACTACTTTTTTCATGTATCATTGAGAGTTGTCAACGCTCATGGTATAGTCACTATTTACGAAACGGACGTCGGGCAAAAACATTTGGCACGGACAAATCGAGGCAACGCGCGCAGCTCAACAGATTTTCTTTGTCGCGAGTTTAGAAATACGCGGGAAGAGGTGGAGATGAAGAAGAGGCGTTCCTTCGGTCGCGTCTTCTCGCCACGTAACGAGGAACGGGCAAATGAATAGAAAAGAGCGATTCTTCGCGAAGAGAGCAGAAGCAAAACGCGATCGTCGTACAAAACGAGGAAACGAAACGGCCGCGGAAGAAGTTAACTTGGAACGATGTCAAGAAGATGGGACTTGGCCGCACGATTACGGGGCCTTACGAATTTCGGGAATACGTTTGTTTTCGCCTCTCCCGAGCCCAAATCGCGACGGAAAAATAAACTTTGCCCCGACGATATCGAACGGCGTTAAGTCGCTCCTCGCTCCTCGCGCGTTTTTCGACGGCGAAGCTGTTCGCTCCGGCGACGACGGAAACGTAGAGAGACCGGAAGCGCGACTATTCCTCCGACGGGAAGTATTACTTTCCTGTTTACACGGCGAGTATGCCAGGCTCCTTTCTTTCGCCCGTTCCCGCGGAAAACAAGAGAGAAATTTATTTGCGAAAATGCTCAACACCTGACTCGTCGAATCTATTCAAATGCGAAAGTAAAGCAATAAACTAGAAATATTTAAACATATATATATATATATATATATATATATATATATATATATATATATGTATATATAATAAGAGGCTATTTGACTCAATATCATGCATAATGAAGGTTATAGTTATCGAAAAATGAATTTACGAAATATTTTAAAATAAAATATCAGAATAAATGTCAGAAATAATCTTGTAAATTATTGATTTTTTAACATTTGTATCTTAATACTTTTTCATCTAGAATAACTAAAAGAATCATATTGCATAACAAAAAATATATATTTCTATTTAAAAAATAATCATAAAAACACGACAGTGATTCTGTCTGTAAATGAATCAATTTTATAATCATATGGCTCTTTCGAAACCCTACAAACTTTGAAATTTTTTTTCAAAACATTGCATTGTTTATCAGATATTTAACTTCCAGACTTTTACCGCACTCTGCATATACAAGTTGATGTATACAATATATAAAAAAAATAGTATTATTTTAAAATAATAAAAATACTTCTAATTGGTATTCCCTTTCATGTGTTCTGAGTTACAAAAAAAAAATATTTAATTTCCATATTTTTTGGAAAATGTTTATGGTATATAGATACGTATTTCTCCAGTGTATAAAAAAAAATAGTTTTATATGCAACTACCGATTCTTTTCTCGATCGAACAGCCGTTCAACGATAACCGTTCTACCTGTGGCCGCCGGCGACGTAAGTTCTCGTTAGTCGAGAACGCGACGCGAGTTCCGCATTTTTTGAGAAAATCACCGTCATAATTAGCCAACGCCGATAACGAGATTAGTCTCGACCGAGATTAGTCGTCCTATATATATATATATATATAGTCGCCAGTATCTGACGATTGTGCACCGAAGAACATCGATCGCTGTCGCCACCGCCGCCGCGCACACGTTTGCACGTTGTCGCACAAGCTTTCGTTTCACATAGGAAAATAAAGAAGTATTAACGTCGGAATATACAAAGTTAACAAGACAAACGCGTCTCGTAATCAGTCGACGGAATCTGACGTTTAATTAACTCGCGGAGACTGGTGCTGCGTTCCGCTCGATGGAGCTGTCGTGTGGAAACCCCGCGGATTATTTTCGCGCTCGGTATACCGTTATTTCCGGTGAAAATTCCTAGTCCAAGAATTCATCGGGAAGAAGTAGGGAGGGGGGGGGAGAGGGGGAGGGGGGGATTCTCGCTGCTTGGAAAGGTGGAAAACTCCAAGATTGATGGCGGCGCGGGCCCCACTGACGGCCGAGTCGCAGGGTAAAACGCGAAAATACTGTTTGAAAATCAATGGCGCCGAGTGTCGCGAAAAAACAACCAAGTTAGTCGGCGAAGTGTCTCGGTGGCGGTCGCTGAGGAGTGACTCGGCGAAACCGAGGCTTCGTTCCATCACAGTCAACCGCCGAAGTCACCCCCGTGGGAGGAAAAGGAGAGAGAGAGAGAGAGAGAGAGAGAGAGAGAGAGAGACCTTTTTTTCCCCTCCCGGAGAAACATCAACTTTCAGCAAGCGCGAGGCATATATCATATCTTACCCACTTTCGGTGACTTAGATCGAAGCTTCTTTTCCCGTTGCAGTAATTTTAGATGAAAAATCGGACGAGATAGAAAAAGATTAGCGCAAACAAGGAAACTTGGTAGAAAATGTTGCCGAATGTGCTTGTCATTGAGGGTCTGACATAGCGATACGAAAAATACGTTGTCGCCGAAAGAAATTCGCGAGTGTGCAGCGTGTACGCGAGCTGCATTTTTGTCGCATCGCGATATAACTTAAAACAGGAATGTAACACGATACACTCGCTATCGTTTTGCGATACACACGATTTATCTTCGACGTCGGGGAAATTTTTGGCACGTCCAGGCGGGAGGGGGGGGGGGTTGAGAGACGATTCAAAGATATACGCACCGAGTTGTTGTACCGACTTGTTATTTTGTTAGAGTTTTCGCAAAATCAGCAAGATCGCCGCCGCGCCACGCGCGCGCATGCGCGCTTCGGAACTGCGAAAATATCGAGGATTGCATTCCGGGCAGATACGTCGTAATTTGTTGGGAATATGGAGAACACGTAACCGGTAGCTCGCGGGAGCGGCTCGCTAGATGGGGAGAACGCCCCGGGCTAATTAACTGTATAATTAATCGAGCGAGCGAGCACTCGGGCGTAAGTAGCTCTAGGGCTGTCAGACGCAGAAGAGCCGTCTGACCGATGTCTCCCTGTCGGCTTCCTCATCCTGCCGCGCCTTCGCTTTGAGCCTTCGTCACGAATCCCATGAATCGGGAAACTCCTCGAAACAATCATGCCACCCCCCCGCGAATCGGAGCCTCGGTGTGTTTTCACATCGCGCTGCACGACTACTACTCGGCGCAGTTTCACATGCACACATACACACACACACATATGGACATCTTAATCTGCGCACTTTTAATTGCGCCACTTTATTTTATTTCGTTGCTTTAATCTTGAGATCTTAAAATCAACGTTATAAAAAATTATAGATATCAAGAATATCATAATGATCCAAAAGAAATTCTGAATTGAAAATCCAAAAATACCTGGGTTTTGGCGTGATTTTTGAATTTTTGCCTCTTTCTTTTCCGCTTCACCGATTGTTGCATTTATTCAAAGTCGAATAACCCAAAGAAACATGAACCAAAAAAAAAATGTCGACAAGAAAAACATTCCGTCTCTCGTTGAAATAAGGGAGTTTCGATTCGACACGTGAGAAGGGAAGGTAGCGAAGAGAGGAACGAGTACGGTGTAGGTGCTAAATCGAAAAACAGGGAGAGGCCGATGGACGAGGACACGTGAAAGGAAGAAAAAGTAGACGAGGGAAAGTGGGAAAAAGAGAGGAAAACGCATTTCATTTGGTACGTTCGTTTTAATTAAGGCAAGCCAACTTATCAGTTCTACGCGCCGAAGACAGTCTGGCGGAAGTTAATTGGAATCTTTATTTTCTTGCGCTAATAATTCATTTGTCCACTCATGTATACAAATGCTCGCAACCATTATTAATCTCTCGAAATTCTTTATTTCAATGTAACGATAAAATATTATTTGACGTTAAAATTAACGAGAGACAAATTTTTCAATTTCTCACGAAGCTCGAAAGGGGGAACAGGTTCCAAGTGAAAAATCAATCCCTCGAACAGCAGCTGGTACATACGACCCTGTATCGACCCGCATATCAGGGGTTGTTCTAAACGAGAGGGAGAAGGATGCCGATGGAACGAGAGAGGCGAAAGGGAGAGGAAAGCAATAAATGGAAAAGCAATAAATAGATATGCAAATCGGAAAAAGAGGTACGATTACATGGAGTGCATTATCGTATAGATTATTTGGCTTTTCAAAGAGAAACTGCACGCGTAGAATGAATAACAGCGAGAACATCGAGTCGGAGAGGGAATGGAGCAAGTAGATGTATAAAGGGGAAAAGAGTAATATATATATATATATATATATACATACAAAAGCACACAGGCACTAACGAAGAGAAGGGAAACAGATGCTGCTACTGCCAAGCTAAGCCGATTCCACGTATCTCTTGCAATTTGCAAATGAGCGACGAAATCGGATAATCCACCTCTAACTTCGACCAATTTTCAAATGCCATTCCCATGCCTTCGCGGAGGCACCCTCATGTATATGCCGCCAGGCATATGGAGAACGATCGATATCATGTAACATATATATATATATATATTTTTTTTTTAAATATAGAAAAAAAGTGTGTGTGTGTGTGTGTGTGTGTGTGTGTGTGTGTGTGTGTGTGTGTACTTTTATATATATATATAATTTCAGTAGAAAAACACACACACACACACACACACACATATGTATATATGTATATATTTCAGAAGCGGTCCTCTCAGATATAAAGCACAGCTAACAAACATTAGAAATAAATTTTAAATATATACGAGAGCTATGACGTTTAAAGATCTAGAAATGTGAAAAATTAAGAATATTGACAACAATTATAAAATTGCAATTTTGTAAAAATGTATCAAGTTATCAGGAGAAACGATGAGTCGCTGCCAAGTGTGTGCGCAGCATGGCAAAACAGATCGTGTATTTATATGCAAAGCGTATAACAATGTAAAGGTCGTAACTGTATATTTTTTTTTTTTTTAAGAAATAACGTTAACGTATAAAATACATTATTCATTTTGATTATTCGAGAGATGGTTCTGACTCAATCGATAACGAATATCTTCAGTATTTCTATCACGTATCTAAGTCAAGTGCATCTAAAGTTCACATAAATTTACAAACAAATTATAGTGAAATAACAGTAATAACAGTTTATTTTATACATAGCGCATCTGAATCTTTGTGCGAGATCTTCATTTTAAGTTCGCATGCAGAGCACATGCCTCAATGATAGAGAAGTTACAAATTCAAATTATCAATCAGATATCATACACAATGTAATATCGTAATTTGCGGAATCAAAATGTTAATGTATACAATAAAATTGCTTTCCTCCAGTGTCCTCCCGTCTAGACATCTCTCGACCATCCAACCTTTTCGATTCGATCATTTAGCGCGCAATAATTCCTGAGCTGACCGAAGAAAACGGATCGTCAGCCCTTTCTCGAGGGAAACTCGGCGTCGAGCAGCTGGCAGGGATCTACGCCATGCGAGAGTATAGCGACACGTGAGTATAGCAACGTGTCAGTATTATTCTCGCATATTCGGGCATATCGCTCATTGTGCGTGCTGCGTGCGGATCGTCGTGGCATCGTGCGGATGCGCGTGCATATTCCGCTGTCAGCTGTCGCTCACAATAGAGACGCTCCGCCAAAAACGGAGGCCTATTGTCAGGCTCTAATTGGCGTGCGCAATCCACGACAATACTCGGGGCTTTCTCCTCCCCCCCCCTCCCCTCCCGTCCCCTCCACCCTCCTTCACGCGCTGCCTCGATCGATCGCCGGATCGATAAGCGTACTCGTTTCACGTTTCATCACCTGTCTAGTTATTTATTTATCTATTCCTCTCATCAATCAATAATAGAGAAAGCCAAACGTGACCTGCAGCCACCTGATTACAACGCTGTCACTAGATTAATTAATCTAATTAGCCTTGGGTGTATGCGTGTGTGAAATAGTATTAATAAATTAGTATTGCTAAAGCCTCGACATTTCCTTCACACGAGAGTTTTTGTCTCTGGAATGTTTCAACGGAATCTGTCGTTGACGGGTAACTTTGTTGGACACCATGTATATATTCCAGACAAGCCGTATATCACTTTTCATTTATAAACACTTCGATTAGTATTAATTTGTGCGTAATAAAAATTACATTCATCAGAAAATTGTCTTACATCAATAGGCTCAGAAACGCCTGATATTATTGTTCATTTGTTATTTTTAAGAGAAAATTAAATTTTAATTTAAATTAATCAAGAAAATCCTCAAATGTAAAATAACTCAACAAGTGTATGCGAATATATAAAAAAAAATATAAATATAAAAAAAAAAATCACGCAAAAAATGAATAATGAAATTTTGCTTACTGTTCGTAAATAAAACACTATCGTTAAATCGCTACTCGTCATAGAAATACCTCGGCACGGCAGTAATTGATCTCGTAAACAATTATTATTCTACACCCCCCCCGGATAAGGTGAATTTCGATAATTATCGGCTGCTGTAAAATCGCCGTACGCGCTGCTGAGCGTGAAGGGACCAATCGGGTCGATGAGAAAACGTCGATAAATTTTCGTGGATGACGTAAGCTCGCCTCGTGGCGATCGTTAGCGGCCGTGTCGTAATCAGCAGTTTTCGTTTTTCGGGTGTCGAGGCACCAGCTCGGAAAACACGCGTCAAAAGGGAGGATTATCCGTGTCTAAAAAAAGAAAAAAAAGGAGGGGGGGGGAGAGGAAAAAAAGACCGCTGCCGCGCCCTTTTGACGGTCGAGTCTCGATACGCATTTGCGTGCACACGAGCGGAGATATTGCCACGCGTGGTCGATTGCCAATTTCATCGTAATTCCGCGTGTCCGCGAAACGAACGATAATTATCAGCGAAACCGCCGTAAATTACGCCGCTTTGAGAATGGACGTAGACGCGACGGTTTATTGCTAATATTTTCCCAAACGGGAGACAGACTAATAGGCACGTTCGCGACGAAACGCTAACGCCGCCGGGATAATTGAAAAGGGACGAAAGAGGGAAAGGGCAAATAAGTAAGCGTTTCCTGTTGCAAAAACAAGAACAAAGAATAACAAAATGCGACGTCGTGCGCGCGCGAAGCCGCGTCGCAACGCGGTGGACCAAGTTGCACGTCAAGAATTTTTTTCTTTGCTCTCCAACCAAAGTCCATAGACCGAGAAGAGAGAGCGTCGCTCTTCAAGCTGCGCTCACGGAAATTCCGTATCTTTCGTTCGGATGGAAACCAGTCGTTTGTCTCCATGGCGCGATGAGATTACGGAAGTTTCGTTGGAAATTTCCATAAGCGGATCAACCCCGTTAACGCCGCGAACGGAATTTAAGGGAATATAGAGAGGAGAGAGTTGGGCAGTATGTTGGAAAAAAAATCGATCTCTTTCGTCCCTCGCGTATTATGAAAGCCATTTTCACCTTAAATGCTAAAGTTAAGACGAACAACGTATCCGTGTTACGTACAACAAGTGTCGAAATTGTATATAAAATCGTACGCTCGAAGCTCTCCAATTAATTTTTATTTACTGTTTTACATGATAAAATAATCGATTTTCTAAAATCTAAAATCCATATCGTAAACCTCTCGACGAAATAATTAGAATGGCGAGTTAATTTGCTCCTTAACGGCGCGACATCGTAAATCGATACTCTTTCGCGCGAATTTCGATAATGATCTATCTGCCGGCGGAGACTCGTCGAACCGGCTTCGCCGTTCGTGGCAGAGCCACGGGGCGATTATGTTAACTGAATTTGTTAACTGGCAACACGTCGCAACACGTTCTTCTTCGCCACCCGAGCGCCATTCAGAGAAACCGGTCCAGCAACGAATCCATCCGGCACAAATGGACCCTCAAAACGTTTTCGCGCGCGCGCGCGCGCGCGCGCGCACGAGTCCTTTCAGCGATGACACGTAAAGGGTCGTTGTACCGAGTACTGACTTCGCGCTACGAATAGCGGCGCTGACAGCTGACGCGTGCACGTCGCGTGCTGCACACAATAAACGCAGCTGTGTTTCTGCGAGTGTTACGCCGTCGCCGTTATTAATCTCGCGCGCGCGCGCGCGCGATGCACATTATCGATGCGCGAGTCACGCCGCCGAGGAAAATCTTTTCCAGCTAAATAAGAAGGCAAAGGCACACGAAGGAGATCGAGTAGCGCTAAACCGAAAAGACTCCTGTGTAATTCGTAGGATTCGTTTCTCTCTGTTTCTGGAATAAATCTTACGGGGCTAAAGCCCTATTACGACGAGCTTCCTTCGGAAAATCCTCAATTTAATATAAATTAAAATGTTTGCCTTTGTATAGGAATAGAATAGAAAGAAAAATTGTGTTTCAGAGAACAAATCGCATGTGTAGAAACAAACGCATTACGGGATTAATTCTATCGATTCGGGGATAGAAATAGGATACGATTTGCGTGATCATGCGTGATTGTGCCGTATGCGTAAAATAGAGGAAGGAAGAAATATAAGAAAAAGATTGAGTAGATAATAACAAAAAACCTGGAGAGCTCTCTTTCTTTCTCTCTTTCTCTTTCTTCTCCCTTCTCCTGCCCACCCGCGAAGAAAGAGAGCTGGACTTCTCAGGGACTAATAGTGCACGAAGGGTCGCTCCAGGAAGGCATTACGAGAAAAAGAGCGCCATTAAAGGCGAGTTTAGGGGAGCGAAACGACTTTAAGTGCACGCTTAACCGTACCTGTGTTAGTTGTTAAGCTAGTGGTTAAACTCCTTCTCTTCTCTGTGAGAGAAGAAAGAATGATGATAATAGCAGGGAAGGTGCTACAGCAAGAAATAGTATATAAATCAACGGTCATCAATCATTACCTTGAATTTCTGATTAAACGAGACACATTGAGTTAATTCCGTGAATAATCCCGGAATTACAGGGCCTAATCTGAATCCATCCATGGCCGATCATGTTCATCGAGCAGGAAATCGAAATTCTCCAAGAATCTCGCACGGGACGTCCCGCGTATTTACGGCTGCCCCGTGTACGTGACACGTGACCTCCCTTACGTCGGCAAGGGTTCGCGGGTGAACCGGGGGGGGGGGGGAGTACTCTCCACTTCGTCCGCTCGGAAAATATACCGGTGCGCAAGCTTATCGTGTTTCACAAGGAATTTAACCCGCTTTTCTACTCCGGATGCGAGTACGTGCGCGCGCGCGCGCGCGAGCGGGCACGCAACTGCAACGGAATTTATTCTCTATAATACGGTGGATACCGTGCGATAAAACATCGACAACGATGACACTTCTCCGACTCTCGGAGCGCTTCGGGGCTCACTTTTCACAGACGCCGACGCCGTTGTCCGTTGCGCGATCCGATGCATAGCACACGTAACGATCTACCCAATCTGTCTCGCTGGAATATTTCGTTGCTCCGAGTATTGCAAGATAAATGAGATCGCATCGGGGAAAGTTGCTCATTAAATAAAGAGGTGTTAAAATTAAATTAAAATTGAAGATATCCAGTATGATAATACTCCCCCATTCACCCCCCTTCTCTCTTTGCACTGTTTTATAAAGTGTATAAACTCTTCTACTGGAAAGATCGATTTTATAAATCGATCGCAAAATTCTCTAAAATATTTAATGTTTAATATTTTAAATATGTTTTTAATATTCTTAATTTTTAATATTTAATAAAATATTTTAAATTTAATAAAATATTTTCTTTAACTATGCTATTAGTATCCTGCTCAATTGATACTTGTTTAATTGATATTAATTGATATTAATATTAATTCGCATTTACATTTTTTATTTATGTTATCGATAATACATTTATCTTGCTCTTAAATAAAATAAAACAAGCGAAATCACGTAAACAAGTATAATATGTTATGTAAGAGAAATATAGAATAAATTTAATATTACATTGTCGAGCTCAAAAATTTTTCATTCCATTTCAATGCAAAGAGTTATGCCCATTAATAGACCGACTTCGTCTTACACTCGCGTATCATTTCCTCATCGGCGGAGATGCGCCGAGAGGCTTTTCTCTCTTTCTATCTCTGTCCCTCTTATTCGAGATAAGCCTCGTTAAGTGCCTCGATAACTCCACCATACGAAAATAAGTGAGCTTATGATTGAGCGCGGCGAGGAAGAACCAGTTTACTGACACGGGCCATCCACCTCGATTTCCATTCATCGGTTAGAGGGAGAAAGAGAAAGAGAGAGAGAGAGAGAGAGAGAGAGAGAGAGAGAGAGAGAGAGAGACAGATAAGGAGAGATGATCGGTCTTGGTTACCGGCAACGGAAGATCCGCCCTCGTTGCCGCGGCTAATCTAACGCGTCCAGACGATGGCCGTTAGTCGACGTAATCCATCAAGCGGCTCGCTCTTCCGGAAGAGGAGCCACGGCCAGGTCGCCGACGGGATGGACCACCCCCCTCTCCGCGCTTCTACAACGAGAGCTCTTTCGCCGGCTCTTTTCAGCTTTTTCGGTCGGTGGACGGTTCCGTCGTTAATTGCGAGGAAGAGTAAAGCTGGAGTGAGAATCACTCGCGTGGCGCCCGAACAACAACGAGGATGAAATGAATAGCGAGGGCGATTGTATCTCTTTTGAATACGACTAGTTGGTTGGAAAAAAAAAAGAATATTTGGGGGAATTTTTAAAAAAGAGAAAAATAAATCATTGCCGATATGGAAATTGTAATATACGTAAGATCAAAATAACCACAGTATGCCATTTACATATTATTTAATAAATATTTAGATATTAATTTAAGAAAATTTTATATTATTAAAAATTATTTTATAATTAATTTATTTTATTTTGTATAATTAAAAAGTTTATCATATACGTTAAGATAAAACAAAATAATTTGCGCATATATATATATATATATATATATATATATATTCAATAAAAATCTGACATATTCTAAATTTGATGACCTGAATAATACAAATACGTTAGGCGAAAGGGAAAGGAGAAAACGGGAAAAAAAATCAATCGCTGATCGATTCCACACCGTCGATTCTCGCTCGATCCTCGCGGAGAAGAATTCAATTCATGATGCAGAAGCGTGTCTAATTATCGAATCGGTCTTTTTGCGAGAACGGGACCTTTGCGCGGCTGCGTATCGCGCTTCATTCACGGATCATCAGTCACGGTTGTTTGCCGCGGAAAACCGTCAGTCAGCCCCTTTTTCCTCGGGCTGCCGCCGACATCCCTCCGCTCTCGGCTTTCCACTCTGGAGAATCGTCTTCCGGCTTTCGCAGGCGGTCCCGCGTAAAAAGCTCCTCTCGCGCGAGGCAACCGCGACATCGCGACGTCGCCGCGTTTCTCGCAGGCATCGTCGTCGTCGTCGTCGTCGTCGCTGAGAGTCGATAATAAATGCAGAGCGATCGCTAGCGCGTCTAGCAGCTCTAACGACCGGAGTTCCAACCCTTCTATGTAAATCAGCCATCGTTATCTTTCGTAACGGCGCCGTTAACGTTCCCCGTGAGATACAAGATACTCCCTCCCCCCCCCGGCCCCCCCCTCCCCCAGCTCGCTTATACCCCGAAACTTCGATTACGACGGAAGCTGCGGAAAACTTCGTGAATGGACCGAAAGCGCGGCCCAAAGTTACGGCCCCGAGGGGCCCGCAGGAATCGGATGAGACGATAAACAGAACAATGGAGGTCTCCGGGTTCCGTGACAGGACACTGATCTTGAACGGCGCGTGACTGGAGACAAAGTACACCCAAGTATCTCTTCGCACGGCCGATGTGCACCGCACAATGTATACCTCTAACTATCGCAGACAATTTACTCGCACAAACCGAATTACATTTATGCCACCGAATGCGCGTTTATTACGGCGCAACCAAAGTGTAGTACGTGCCTAGTAACACAGCACAGCCAAAAGAAATTCAAAGAATAGAGATTATAATCCAAAAACATAAAAAAATACATTCCCCGTTCTAACAAAGGTGTATTTAAAATGTATATCTAAAAAAGTACTTGCAAAAAATAAATAAAAAAAATAAATACATATAAACATATTACTATATAAACTCAGAATACATGTATACATATAATTTAATAATAAAGTTTACATATATATATATATATATATATAATTTAATTTAATTTATATAACTGAATTATAATTTATATATATGAAATATATATTATAAATTTAGAAACTCAGCTACGCTCCTTCACAGATATGGATAAACGCAAGAAAAATATATATCGCGCGTAATGAGAATAGAGATAAACGAGTTGCGAAAATCGGCGATAATGAAGATAACGACGTCCGTATCTAACGCTAAAAACGCAACACTGTGCTTTGTGCGACGGGCGCATTAACGCTAATATCGTACGCCACAATTTATGTCTTGCGAAATGTGTTCTTTATGACCGCGCGAGTGAGTGGAAGAAGCGAGGGAAGGGAAGAGAGGGGCACACGGGCGGTGATCATCTTTCTCGGCGAGGTGTAAGTAACGCGTAAGTAATGACGGTCCGAGAACAATTGTGATCGTTAACGTTTGCGGCAATAAAAGCGGCCACCTTTCTTGCCTCTCGCGCAGAGAGAGAGAGAGAGAGAGAGAGAGAGAGAGAGAGGGGGGAGGGCGCTCGCGTTATAAGACACGAACGCATGTACACAGCGCGAAATCAACAGATTATTACGCAACTAATTACGAGCGTATACATATCAATACGCAGCCCGTGATTACCCTGAATCCAATTCGCTTCCTGCGATCGTGCCATTATCGGTTAATCGAAATTATCTATCGGCCCGTTCCGAACGTGCGTTCGGCGCGCGATTGATATTACGTGTAAATCGAGATTGACGGCGTCAAGGCCCGCTCTGTGACGTCGATCGGGTTGACGGCGGCGAGGGAATACCCTGAGGATTAGCTATCCCATTACATAATCTCATTGTCTACCGTGGGTGTCGCTGCATGAGACCCGAGTAAAAAAAAAAATTGAAGCGAATGGTGAAACTGATATATATATATATATGACGAAGAGAAAAGATCAATCCAGAAACAAGTTAAAGTTAGTTTATTCCATCTTTGTATACAGGGTGAGTCAAAACAACCACTTAACCATCAAGAGACATATTTCTGAAACTTCTTTTTCGAGTATTAGTATATTCGGGAAAATATTTAATAACAAGATTTGTTAATAAAGAAAAAGAATGATAGTGAGTTAAAACAATTATTTCAATCCTTCGAAAGATGTATTCTGAGATAACTTCTTCTTGAAAAAGCTTATTTTCAAGTTTAATTCTTTATAGTTATAAATAGAAATAGTTTAGCATATCATGGGTCGGATACAAAAGGTAGGCAAGGACGGCGCAATTCACAACCAAACGGGGATGTCGATCAGCTGATCGCAGCAGTCGTTCCACGAATTGCGCCGCTCTTGCCTATCTCCTGTATCCAAACCTCGAAATACATAAAACTATTTCCATTTATAACTCAAAAATTAAACTTGAAATAAACCTTTTCAAGAAGAAAAGTTATCTCAGAAGTAAAAAAAAAATATATATATGTATATCTTTTGAAGGATAATGGTTGTTTTATTTAATTCACCTTCACCATCACTATTTTTCTTTGTTAACATTTAATAACCTTGTTATTAAATATTTTCCCAAATTAATGTTTCTGCCAATTTCCAACGATATTGGAAAAACTAAGACAAGACTCGCAATACTTTTCCAAGGATCTATCTACGATCGGCCACTTCCCTCGGGACTTAACGGCACGCTGCCGGATCACGTGTTAATGCAATTACACCGTACTTACGATAAATTTACAGAAGAAAGTAAGGGGACAAATTGGAAGAGTGGACCGTCGCGGTCGTAAAATACCTCCCCTCCCGCTCCCCCCGTCGGCAATTTTATTTCGTTTGTCGATTCGCGATTCGCAAGGCACTTTTTCGCGGCAGTTGCACGGCAATTATGTTAAGTAATGAAACTCGTTTAGCTTTGCCGATAGCCGGCGCGAAAGAATATTTATATTTCTACGGAGAAAACGCGCGCAATTTTTCTCCTCCCTCCCCTCCCCGGATCGCCCTCGCTCGGAAGTTTTTTGCCGATAAAATTGATCGTACATAGCGGACGGAGAATTATCCTGTCGTCGCGGGTACGTTTCCGCGATAACGGGGCCACGCCCACTGTTGCGAGGGAGGAAATGAAAAAGGGGGTTAGCGGGGGACGAGACCGAACACACCGCGGAGGTAAGGGCTGGGGGATGAACGCGCGTCAGGGTGGCGAGAGTTGCCTCGCAATAAAAAAAAAAACAGACATCGGCGCGACTTTCGATAAGTCCGACGTAAACGTCAGTATTCCTATTCGATACAAAGCAATTTATAAAGATATAATCGTATGACACAGCTACATTTAATTTCGCGATTTCATTTCCCACGAGATTCACAATATTGATGATTAACGCGCTGAAAAATTTATTTAATAAAAATTGCAATTTTTATCTAAAAAAAAGTCATTAGAATAATCGCCGTGATAATCCGACGTAGCGAGCGTAAAGTGGACGAGGTGGAAGTCTTGATCAATCGATAACCTTAACGTCGTATGCACGGACGGGAACATGATAGGAGGAGCACGCAGGTTTATCCGAAGCCCCTACCCCCGTGCCCCCCGAAGTGCATCAACGTATATTGAATGTGCATATTACATGCGGCACTCCCGTTGATACGTTGCCATCCGCGAGGAACAATAAACAAGGCTCGTCCGCGGCGAACCGAACGACCGTCGTAAAGGATGACCTGACGTTAAGGTCCCGCGGCGTTAACGTCTCCCGATGACTCCCTCCCCCGGGGAAACGGAGTGCACGGGATAGAAATTAAGAGGAAACGGATATATACACCCGTGCTCCGGGAGTGCTCGAGATAAGGCCGTTGCGGTAGAAGTTCATAAATTATTCGAGCCGGGAGAACCGAAATAACGGTGCGAACGCTAAGGTTAGCGAGGATTATTCTCCCCCTCCCCCTCCCTCCCGCTCCTCCTCCCAAAGCCGTATTATTTAGCATCGGTATCAACTCCCGTGCCCTCTCAGCTCGCGCTCTCTTCCTCCATCCACCTCGCTGGCGGAGTCCGTTTCTTAACATTCTTCTCGCGAGAAGGTCCTTGTCCTTCGCGCTTGTCCTTGTTTGAAAAGAGCTATGTATAAAGATATTTAAAGAAAAAGAAATAAAATTCTTATCAACGCTAAAATCCAAACGCTGTTTGGTATTATGCCTCCTCCCGGCTGATCGCCGGGATTTAGAAGAGTAACGTGCAAGACAATTATTTCAAGAACAATGGAATCCCGTGCGTGTGGCGCAATTTGCGATTACAATTGAGTTCGGGCGCGCGAATATCCATACAATGCTCGATACGCTTCGCGTGTGCGAGCGTTGTAAGCGTCCCTCGCTCTCCGAAGTCGGATCGGAGAGCACAGGCAAGCGAGCGCGAACGAACTCGAATGAACAACTTGCTTCGCTAAGTGCGAACAGCGATCGCCGGTATAATAATGGCACTGTTTGCGCTCAATCGTTCATATTTGCTCGCGCTCGCTCGCTTGGTCTCGAAGGGTCTTACATGCCGGAAAAAATAACTGGCGAAAAAATGATAAAAAAAAAAAGAGTTAAAATTGACAATTGCACCAATGCAAAAATCACCAAATCCATCCATAAAATAAAGAGGGGGAAAGAGGGAGACGATCCTACTGAGCGAGGCTATTCGCCTCCGAGTTTTGGTCGAAGGGAGACTACAGAAACGAGAAACTTTCCAAGAGCGATTAATCCTTATTTCAAACAGGTTTTGAACACCTCAGAAAATTTCAACTGAACTCGCTTTCTAAGAAATAAATCCTTGAACTCAGCAGGAGAAGAATCGCCCAAAGCGAGAACTGAAGAAGAATGATAGACAAGCATCCGCGAGTAAAGTCCGATTTGCAGGAAGAAACTCGCGGAATACGAGTTACTGTAATCGAGGATCGAGAAGCACGAATCGCAAGCGACCTCGTCAGAACGTAGAACGTTTGTCGTGTCCCAGTCCCACTGCATAAGCCTCACCCTTTTTTTTTCCTCTACCAAAAGATTGTATCTCGTGTTGTAATGACATACTTGCGGTCTTGTCCCGAGGTGTCGGAGCGAAGCGATAACAATGACGAGGGAGGGGGGAGGGAGGGGCGAGGTTTTTTTACGGAACGACGCTTTCGTCCGACGAGATGTTAAGCCGCTGATACCGGTATCGTCAGAAGCGGTGAAGCTTGAAATAATTAAATCATGTTCTTATGTGGCCAACGCCAATGGGCGCGAAGCCAATCAACTTGCGTTTTAAGCCGGTTCTCGGCGCGGCGCGCGGAGAACAAAAGAAAGAAAGAAGAGCCGCATTCTCATGTATACTTCGCGAGAGGATTCTCACTGATAATCATGGCGATCATACAATATCGGCCATTAATTATAACAAAAAAAAAAAAAAAACAAAAAAAAAACAAAAAAAAAGCGACGAGGATAACTATATAAAATAGACTCGGTGAAATTGCTCGTCGGAAATAAATTGCAGCGTGACGAAAAATCACATTCGGTCACTTTGTCGAATATCATATACGTCGGTAAATACATATTAATAAATGTGTATCAAAGCATCGGATCTACGCGGATAACGGCAGAATATTCAGCGATAATATTTCACCGAGCGGCCGGCGCGGGCTCTCTACGTACACGAGTGCGTCTGTAATTATTCGTCGCGCTATTTAACTAGATGTATCACCGGCCAGTGATAAAGCGATCGCGGTCGTAACTCACTCGACATTTTACGCGTGCGTGACAAATGGACTTTTTTTTTTCGGATATTTCGGATAATCGCCCGCTCGCGCGTCCGCCGATGCGATTCTGGCTTTAATGCGGGGCGATTAATGATGCGCGACTCGGAAGCACGTTCGCCAAACGACCGTCCGACGGCGGTCAATTTTAACGGCGAAGCACAGCTTACCGGTATCGTACCCGCGGCGCGGGTAATCGATAATCGAATAAAATTAATTTTAAAACAAACGGCGCGCCCACGGGCTGAATTCCGGAACCGTGTATATTAACTAGCCGCTAGTTATCTCGGAAATGACTACCTTCGCGTATCGGTTATCGAACGAGCCGCGAAGGCGTTGCCGGCGTATCGCACGGTGTTAATTATGCAAATGAATTTGGCTTGACGGCTGAATTCGAACATCAACGTTACTGTCAAACCGACGCGTCGCGAAAACAAACAACACTTCGCGAATACGAGGGCCAAAGGGACGCGCCGGCCGCGTCTTGTAAACCGCATCCGGATTCTTTTTTGAACAAATTATTATACCGTGGATAAGAAAAGCGAATGAAGTAAACATCAGCAAATTAAACCGTCGCAAAAATTTATTACTCGAACTTCATGCCGTATTTATATAATATAAAATTGTTCTCGATAAAGCTTTCCTTTATTTCGCTCGGGGAAAAAAAAAAAAAAAAAAAGTAACAATTTTCTCGTATCTTCCGCTACAAAAGCGTCCCAGCTGTTACATGTTAATGTCGTTTAATGGCTTACAAATAAATTGCCAGCGATACGTCCTGACTACTCATCGTGTGTAACGGACGGGCACCGTAAAGTCCTTGAGAAAAGTGTTAACACCTGCGAGAACTATGCGCATCGATGCACGTAGAGTCTTGACGACCGTTTATCGTCTAGGAATCGCTTACTCGGTCTTTAAAGAACGTTTCACCGACGATGAGTCAGAGAACCCGATCTCCGTCGCGAAATTACATTTTCTACTGCGATCGCATAAAGATAATCGAGCATAGGAAAAGAAGAGAAACTCACCATCGCTCCATGTTAACGTATTAATCATCACGCGCTGAATATGTGTTTCCCCTATTAACATTGGGAAGCAGTATTTCTTTATGTAACGTAACAACCGTAACGTCTTCCCGTATTCCGAGACGTCAGCCTGTAGCCGCAAAATGGAAGATAATGCGTGCGTTTGAATTGAGTGGCCAGCAACGCTGAGTAATTCTTTCGCGGACCGTTTAAAGCTTCATAATTCGTATTCGGAGTCGTGACTTAAAAGAGGAACTCGTCGAGAGCGAGCGAGAGAGACAGAGAGACAGAGAGAGAAAGAGAGAGAGAGAGAGAGAGAGAAAGTCTGCCGACAAGTATACCACATTGATTTAAAATCGCACGTAATACGAATTAAATTACAAAATAAAAATCGCAATTACTAACACGAGAATGTGATTCACTCACTTTCTTTGTCGTGTAGAGTTTCCGGCCTTGGAGTAGCATGTACATCTTCTTCCAGCTTGAACTCGCATTTCGCATCCAAACCATGCTGAATACGTACGGGCACTCGCTATCCTCCCGTAACAGGTAATTCTGCAACGTGAACGTGAGCAACGTGTATTTACGTGTCTCTCGGTCAGAGCCGTTTTCGCTCGTTCGCGCGATCGCATCGGCAGGAAATCGGCACGTGTACTCACCCTTAGCGCGCTCTCGGCGTCGGTGAACGTGCCCCTCTCCTCCCCGCTGGGAAACGTGATCATGTCCGCGGGAAAAAATTGCTGGAAAAAAAAATTGGAGGAGACATCTCCATGTATCGTCATTTTTATATTTTGAAAACGGACGGATCAGGTGGACGGAACCGGAATTTCCGAAATGTTTCTAAAATTCACGAGAGTAAGTTGGGGGGTGGGAGGGGGGGAGAAGCGCGACGCGGAGGTGGATCCGAAATATTTCGGGAACGGGGAAATATAAATATCTCTCGTATTTCGTAAGTATTTCGACGAGGAAGCTCTATAGACACACGTATTACTTAAGAGTCTATTTAAAGATTTCAATGAAACGCATACAGTCACAAACGAAGAATCCTCTGTTTACGAAAAAGAAAAAAAAAAGAAAAAAAAAGAAAAAAAAGAAAAAAAAAGAAAAAAGAAAAAAAGAAACAATCATTTCAAGAGTCTCCAAAAAGTGTCGATTACGACGTTCATTCCTCAAGTTTCTATGCTCGTTATCTTTTAATTGGCCAATTATCGGCGAGGGTACAAGATTTATGAACCCATAGCTGATTAAGTTTCAAATCCGCTAATTGATATCCATTCAAATGTATTAATTAATGAGTCTAATTATCTCCAAAGAATTACCGATAAATCAGCATCTTTTTATGTGTCATAAAATTATTATTTTTATTTTTCTACAAATTTCAGCAAAATGATAAGAGATTTGTTGGTGAGATTTTATTCAGTTTCATATTTCCAATATTTGTATTTCCTATATAATCTCGATACATTTAAAACGAAACTATGCGTTCAATTCTGCAAAATCTTGCAAAAATTTGACATGAATGCCCAATCAATACTACCGAATTCTTGAAACTCCATCGCCTCTCCGATATCGAAAAAGCGTTTCTCGTGCCATCTTAACAATTTCTCTAAAACTTCTCGCGCTTAGAAATTCGCGATTCGTCGGTAAACAAGGAATCTGTCGGAAAATTTCACATATAATATTCTCATACCGACACGTACAGATACCGGCACAGTATTAAAAAAATGTCGACTGTCGATAACTATTTTAGAATATTATGTAAATTGGAAGATAACTAAAAAAAAAAAACATTATTTTTAATATTTAAATCTATAAAATAAATTACAATCTCACAAAAGTATATACTATTATGCTCCTCGACCATCAGACCATTTATAATAAAAATGAAAAAATTAAAATTATAAATACAAATCAAGAGACACGATTTTTATATCTTCTGGACAAATTGAAAAATACTGATGAAAAAATTTATCTCAAATCAACCAGTCTCTGATCTCGTCGGTTGCTTCAAAAACCAACCGCAACTTGCTGATAAGTTAAATCAGTTGGTAAATTAACACATTCAAATTAAGTAAAATTTATTATTCAACATAATAAAAAAATAATAAGAAACAAAATAGCTTATGATTTTTTTAAAGATTTGCAATGTTTATTCAACAGTATTTATCTAAGTTAAAATCCAATTGAAACTATAGCTTAAATAGCAGATTTGTTCAGTCGGTAAGTTAGCATATTTGAATTGAATAATATTTACCATTCGATAAGAGTATATCAATGAATATAAAAACTTTATTATATATTTTAAAAAAACTTTAGAAGTAAATAAACAAACGAGATAACAGAATTCTATCTTACCATTGGCTTAATGAATACTTCGTATTTCAAAAAGTCCTGATTGAAATAGAACCTCCTCTCGTACCGCGAAGCGAACATTTCCAATTCCCTATGAACAGCGAGGATATCTTCGTGGTCTTCTAACGTACGTTCTGTAACAGAAAAACTCATCCTATTTACAACAAGTATATGTTGCTATTATCAACATGATAATAATATTTAGCAGTTTTTTTTACTACTTTTCATGTATTCTATATTCATCACACAGATAATCAATCGAATTACCTCATAATAATAATAACAATGTTAAAAAAAATCAAACTTTTTATAACAATAATTAACTTAAAAACATATTCCTATAGATGTTCAAGCGAATTTTATAGCCACGCGCAGTTGGCTCGCAGATAATCTCGCCAAACGACGAAGTTTCGTAAAACGATTTCATGGAAAACACGTTAGACTGGAACAGCATATTTCGCCTGGATCTCTAAACAAACATTCCGCATGGAGACACCAACCGACACGAGTCGCGTCTCTGACCTGCACCAAACCTCCTGGAGGTTTCTCGCCCGCTATTGATTCTCGGCTGCATTATAGAGCTCTGTGCCGTCTTTACGGCCTCTCCAACCCCCTTCGTTCCTTCTCCCCCCCTCCGCCTCTCACGCACACATCATTTCCGATCTCGTTTCCGATCTCGTTCCGAGTCAATGCCGTGAAGAGAAAATTTAAACGACTGGAAGTTTTTCCCCGATACATTACGGGCGCTGATTGCGTTTACCTCGTCCGAGCCTGACGATCGGCGCGTCTCGAACTTTCTAACGAATTATCCGCGCGTTTCGCGCGCGCGACGATATTTTTATAAATAAATTGTTTGTCCCCAAATTCCCAAATAGCTTCCGTGCGCGACGCGCGCCAATAATCGAAATATCCACCGATTCTCCGCATTTCCCTATATATATTCGGGCATATTTGTCTCCGTCCCACGTTATCGTTAAAACCCGATAACAATTCGGATATCGAATTAAACGTTTAATTCTGTAAATTCCATGTTCCGTTATGTTTGAGTATACGTTTATCACATTTGTATGTCTTTGAATTGTATGCGCGTTTCAGAAATATAAATATGAAATTATATGTGTGGATTATATAAAACGTACAAAAAATATTCATATTTCTCTAATCTCCATTTCTACCAATGTAGATTAATTTTAATCTCTAAATTCAATTTACGCTTTATATGTTTTTTCTTTTTCTAATTCTTAAAATTAAAAAAGGAAAAAAGAAAAAGAGATAAAAAATATAATTAAAGAACATATAATTAGAAAGAAAAATATAATTAAAGTACACAGTTAATGGAGACGAGGATATAATTAACGCTTCCAAAAGATGAAAAATGTACAAATGAACGATTCGACCGATAACATCCGAAGCAAGTAATCACGTAAAAGAGGAGAATTCGTACGCTTTGAAAGTAAAAGTCAATGGCACATCGCCACTTGCGTGAACATGAGAAATGCATGAGGAACGTGCTTGCTGACTAATTTCTTAACTTACATTCACGAGAGAGATCCGGGAGAGTTCGCGGATAAATAATCGCCCCAAAATAATCGCGCAACGATGCGAAGAGAACGTCACGCGATAAACGCACGAGTGAGGTGATATTTATGATGATGCTACGTACCGATTCCAAGTTTCGGCCATGTCTCAATTATCGACCAGGCTGCGCCGATCGTGTTTCTTTTTACTTTAAGCAGTTCGCAGAGATCGATAGTTCGAAGATTCTTCTCCACGACCACGGTTGTAAAGGTGTGATCATTATTGTAGAACCGCAATTCTTCCTAATTAAATAAACATTAGAAACGATAAAATATGCGATAGAATTAAAATACATAATAAAATTGACTCGTAATAAGAGATCAATTGAATTAAATTGTGAGATAACAGATGAGGACAGTCGCTTGACAAGATAAAATCTTGGGTATCTTATAATTTCTTAAAATTTTTCTTAAATTTATATCTATGAAATGCAATTGCTTATATATCGTAAACTACGTGCCGTTATTATTAATAGACTTCCAAAGCAGTAATCTAAAGCAATACTTCTAAATCGATAATCAAATTAATGGATCGATAATTAAATTAGTTTATAGCTTCTTCTTTTGCAATTAATCTTGATTAATTTTTATTATAGTTCAATTGTTAATTTTTTTATTCCACTACACTCGTAAATATATATTTTGCTTTATAATTCACATTTTACGTATTTTATACAACAAAATAAATTTACAAATTAGTAAATTGATGACAATAAATTCTTACTTCCTCCTTATAAAGGGAGCGTATATTGCATTAATTATTTTATTTACGAGCTCTATATTTTATTTTTCATTTTACGCGATATATAAATTTCACTTATTTTAAGTAAATTAAACGCAATTAGTATTCATAACTATTTTATACATATTTCAATTTTTTTCGAGCGTATGCACAGCGTTGAGAATCGATGCAAAATCTATCGTAAGTAAACGAAAATACCTTAAGCACATTACCTGTCTTTCGCTGTCGATCGAATCCCGATCTCTTCTTCGACTCCTGGTGCTGTTGAGCTCGAAGATCGTGAGATCGGAACCGAGCCTTTCGTAGCTTGCGGCTCGATTACTCGGCAGCGTGGAGCTGCCGTCGAGGCAGGAGCACATCTTCGGGAACCAATCTGTAAAAGAGCGCGAGAGATGCTAGAGAGAGATTGGCACGGCGCGTCGCGGCCAAATAAAAGAGGAAAGGGGGGAGGGGGGCTACATGACTAAAAATTAAAAAAAAAAAAAAAATCGCACATGTCAGTCCGTTAAAAATCTCTATATCTACTCTATATATATATATTAATATACTGCAAAGAGGCGTAAGAGAGCGAGCCCGCTGTACTAGAGATCTATTTTACAACTTGGGCTTCACAAAGTCTACATGGTCGGGACGGAGCCACTGCATTATCGATGAGTGAACGTGGCCCCCTCTCGTATCAAGAGACACAAAGGGGGGGAGGGCGGGGAGGGAAAAAAAACCAGAAAACAGAAGAAAAGAAGAAAAGTAAAAAGTGTTCGAACATTAAGGGCAAAGTGTGACGTCGTGCTGTGTGAAATCGCTGCGGTTCTCGGGCGCGTTTCCGAATATAGTAACTGTATACCGTTTGAATATCTGAATATGCACACAGGGACAAAGGTAGATGAGTAACTATATTTGCTGCGATATTCAAGATGCGTTAGTGCGTGAGTCGCCGATTTTATGCCGAGCCGTTACAACGCGGATATTTACGCCTGGCGATTTTAGCCGGCGTTGTCGCGCCGTCTTCCTTTTCCTTTTCTTCAGGCGATATATCAAACGCGACGTAAAGAAGTTGCACTGGAGAGTCGTTTCGCAGAGCGCTCAACTGGAGGAGAGGCCAGCAAAAATATGTATCACTAATTCGAGGAATCGCCGCATTCGATCACTTGGTTGATCAGAAGAGAGACTTTTACGGGCCACGCATATCAAGTTTCCAATACAAACCGTCGGGCGATCAAATATCTCAAAACAGAAGATGATCGATGAATCTCGATCTATTTTGATGCCATTCCGAATCAATAATTATTCATGAGCCACGTTATCGCAGCGATTTATGTAAGCCGATTTGCATTATGAAGATTATATATAAAAGAAATTGAATTATTTTTGAATATAAAAAAGATATTTGAATTATTTTTATTTCTTTTTAACTTTTCTGTTACATTAAAGTTTCATACAATTTACGATATAAAAATCAAGAAAAATACAGAATTTATTTTAATAAATAAATAAGAAGCTTTCGTTAAATATCATTTTATTAAAAATTATTTAACGATACAAACATTTTAAACAAAATCTATTAAGAATAATTTTAATTTTTTTTTTAAACAATCGTAAGGAGAGTAATTTTATCAATTCTGCTGATCGAATTGAGAATTGTAAATGAAAATTGATGGATAACATAAAAAAATATTAATATAGTGTATTTAATAGAGTGAAAGTTACGGATTACATTATTGCAAACATTACTAAATATTATAAATCTTACTATAAATCTATCTATAAACTATTATATTATTATACTGTAATCTTACTATAAATTATTATATAAATCTTTACATTTTTTTCTGTAGAACTTTCTACAAGAAATTAATTTAATATTAGAGAACAAAATATCTAATTTTTAGCCTAACATATTTTCTTATAAAAATTATAAACTTATATAAAATGTGAAACAATTTTACATAATCAATAACATTCCGTTATCTAAAGATTATCGACTAGTATCTTTTCTTAGAATCCTTCTTCATAGTATTCGCGTGAAATCTCAACTTTGCAAATTATTTTCATTTCCTTTCCGTTCAACACAATATTTACGACACAATGTTTATGACCTAATCGGATGATTCTCCGGCTAGCTCGAACGCGCAAGTATTACAGCCATCATGTCGCAAAGACACCTTGGAGAGATGAATAGCGTCTTAATACTCGCTCGTCTGTCCCATATCCGGCATCGTGACGATGCAACAGCAACGAAAACTCACATGAATATATATGTATGCCAGCGGAATCGATACTGTCTCCATCGAATTCATCGAGAATTAGCAATCGTTCCAACGATCAGTAGCAGCGCCAATAAGACAAGATTGGAAGAAAGAGCGACATATCTAATTGATATCGAGCGAGGTATTGCATAAATAGAATCCGAAGGTTCTTTGCCTCTCATTTCTCTAATAAAGTCTATTTTACCCTGACCTTCGTGAATTAAAGTCAACTATAATTATCTTATATTATAAAAAGATAAATAAAGAAACGATAAATAAAGAAAAAAGACCAAAAGACAAAAACAAATTTTAATTTTTTTAGAAATTAAATTTGATAATTTTATCATATAAAAGCAATAAAAAATTTATTGTGTACTGTTTTATGTGGACACTCGGTAGAAGAAAATCAACTACACTCATGACTTACGAATTTCGCTAAGACTGTTTCAAATCCCGCATTTCTTCATATTATTACAAGATAAGAAAATGCAAATTATCTTTGTAGACTATTTCGAGATTTTTAAATTGATAACAGTTGGAAAATTGTTAACACATTTGAGTAATTGTGTGCTTTCAAACTTTAAAGACGTTCAAGTCTTATCGAATTAGGATTTTTGCGTTAAAATAAATAAATTAAATAAAAAATTAAATCTCTCATAAAATGAATGCTCATTGTCACTGCATAACTAATTAATTCATATAAAAAATCGTAAATTTTGCATCATACATTTCATAGATATCACAAAATTTGCAGACAGATAAATTTATTTATCTGATTGTAATTTTTCAATATTATTTATAATATTTATGTAAAATCATCATTTTGTAAATATTCGTTTCGGATGCCATTAAAGCTCATAAACGAAGATGCAGTAAGTGTAGCTTGACGATATATAAAAATAAAAAAAATAAAAAAAAAAAACAGTTTTTATATTTTATACATTTTACAAGCAATAAGTGAAATGAATCTCTATCTGGACTACAAGACATCCAGAATAAGCCTAATCGGTGGAACGATAACACCGAGTGCGAGGGCATGCTCTCGAATTAGCGGGCCACGTTGACCGTTTATTGCGGCAATTAATTAACCCGCAATCGCTCGGTATGCGGTAAATGCGCAAAGCACATAATGTCGAGCGCCGCCATTGCAGCTGTTCTGTGCGACATCTCCGGATAACGTGAATGAATCTGTATGGCACCTGCTACTGTCCTAATGATAAACTCTTACAATGATAAAGTAAAATAGATTGTTTAACAAAATAACTTTATTTTTTTTTTGTTACTCGTTACTATAACACTTTTTCTATATTAATGTTTAATGTATTACTGTTTATTATAAATTTATATATTTTCTCTTTATTTGAGGATATTTATTAAAAGATTTGAGAATATCTATTTATTTACTAAAAAAAAACCTTAGCTATTCTAAAAAAAAATTGCTATTAAAATAATAATATTTATAGATTCTCCTTGTAAAGGGTAAAATATTTTTTTCTGAAACATTAATGCAAAAATCACTGTGGTTATATTGTATGTTTAGAATTTTTTTTTATAATAGCTACATTTCTAGTTTTAGTCCAAACATGTTTTTAAAATTTTTAATGGCTATTATTAATACTCGAGGATAAAATAAAAAATTTCATAAATCTTCAAGATACTTGATAGCTTTCTAAGTAGAATCTCTAAAATTCTAATGATTATTCTTAATATCCAAAACAATAAAACAATATTTATTAATTCGATGATTCTTCAATTTAGATTCCCAAAATTTCATAAATAAAAAATTTTGTCAATAATCTAGCATTTTCTCAAAAGTTTTGCTTAAAAAAAAAGAGAGAGAGAGAAAGAGAGAAGAAAAAAATTCACAAATTGATTCTAATCGGAATAAAAAAATGTCAATTAATTTTCATATATTAAAAGCATTAGATAGTCATCTTATATCTTTAACTTTTTATTGTTTATATTTCAGAACTATTTTTGAAACGTGTTAGTAACTTTCTAACTCGGAAAAAATTTGGAAAAAAGCCAGAAACTACACGCATCAATTATACCGGAATTCTAAAGATGTGCTAAATAATTCTATGTGAATAAAATTCTAATGTGCTAAAAGCCATACATACGTAATTTTTGTATCAAATAATGACGCAAGTTTCGCAGTTGCGACCGCAGCCTTGGCCTACTCGCGTCTTTATCTACTGACATACTATATTATCCTATTCCACCATTTTGTTGTAACAATTCCCTTGTAACAATTTGCCGATTATCTACACAGATATTCGTGTCCACATGCGCGATTTCGGTTTTTCACGACCTATTAGAAGTTAGCCTCTCCCTCCCCCCCCCACTTTTAGAAATAACTTATTTTGAGAGTTGTGCCGAATTGTGCTAGAATTTTAAAACCGTAATGTGAAAAATGTCGACATCAAGATTAAGATTTCGACTTGCAACGAGTGCGAGTGTATCCTTTCGAGAAGTTTCTCGCGATCTCCGATGTAAGGCCGCTTTATCAAACTTTGAACAATTTCAACGGCGAGAGTCATCTCAACGCACGTAAATCGCAGGGAATCATTTCGTACCTCGCATTTTCTATCCAATTTCTCTATTGTCATATTTCGAAACATTTCGCGCAAAGCAACCTAGGGATTCCTAATCGCCGCCGTCGGTCACGATGAGATAACGCGTTATCTCGCGTGGATATCCTTCGCGAAGATCCTCCGAGATCCCGTTCGTGATGTTTCTCTCAGCCGCATTCGTTCGCAAGCTACGTGAGTATGCGGGCATCTACCTGTCACGATGACGAAACCGGGTCGTTCTATAAACACGAGCCGCCGGAACGTGCGCAGTTGCGCCGAGAAAAATAAATGGCAATAATGGAGAGAAACTCATTTCTCACATCTACCTCGCTAATTTATCGCTCATCGCGAATTTTTTCGAATTTTCTATCTCGCGATCGACAGTCGCGAGGGAGATCATCAGCAGACTGCCGATAATACGACAAGTGTCGATTATCATTGTACCGTGATGAAAGAGAATGTAAGCAATCTCGTCCTTAGAGAGGAATTCAATTGAAAGTATGAAAGAAACGAGAACAAAACGGATTGTACAGGGAAAGAATAATTTTGCTGAAGTATCTGAAAATTCTATCAGGTATATAATAACGTTTAAAAATGTTAAAATATCAAAAATTGTGTAGTATTGTCATAGTATCTCTTATGATATATTATCTTTTGTCATAATTATCTTTTCTGCATCTACAAATGTTTAAATACTTCAGTAAAATCTTTTCTTCCGTGTTTTGCCTCGGAAGAAAAAAACAACCCACTGTGTGATGCGAGAAATTCTATTATATCCTTTTAGGAGTATTATCGTAGTATCTAAGTGTGCTTACATAATTATCTTGACGGTCCAAAACAAAATTATTTTCAAATCCGTATCTACAAATGTTTAGATACCTTAAGTTAAAATCTTTTCTTCCGTGTTTCGAAAGCCTCGAAAGAAGATATCGAAAAAAACACATCGCGATACGAGAAATTCTATTATATCTCCTACTCTATTGTATAAAATCTTTTTGCGTTGTACAATAACGATCGCCATGCTTGTACAGTGTAATGATAACTGTATGGCGAACCAAAGCACGGTCCATTTCCCTACAAATTCGAGAATTCCTAATCTGTAAAGCAGGGTACCAACGACAGTGAAGTTTTAAACGAGAGACTCGCGAGAGAGCCGCGGGCATCGGGCTCTCGAGAGATTCTCCGAACTCGGCGAACTGGAACTCCCAATGTCCATCTCGCCGTTATCGCGGCGGAGCAAATATTTCGGAAGAGAGGAGACGGGCCTATGGCAAGGTGGATCGATAAGAACCAAGGCAGGCCGAGCTGACTAGGTCGAGCTCGAACGTGTTTTGGCGGCCGCCCCGAATCGCGCTCTCTCTCTCTCCACACACGCGGACCGTGTAAAATTTTCAGCGTTCCCGATGTGGGGAATAGCAAGAAATTGCACCGCGACTACGGGCAGTAAACATCCAATTGTGAGGGGCAAACATCCACGACAAACATCCGTACCGTATCATTAACGTTTAACGTTATTATTCAATATTCAACCATTTCGTTCAGCTAGAAAGATCCTAGAAATCCTAGAAATTATTCAACGCGATATCGTTACAAATTTGATAGCTCATTATTACACATTACTAGCGAGAAGTGCTACTTAATAATCGTGTACTCGTGTAAAATTAATGTACGATTAACTTCGATTCACTCACTTCTAATAGTCCTTGCGCAAAAGCATGTAACGCTGTGTAATTAGGAGCACGCGATTTGTAAAATTTCTACGAATATTTCTCTTTCGACGGGAGAAAAAAAATCTTCAAATTTAAAATCTTCGAATTTTAAGTCTTAAATTTTTAAATCTTCAAAAAATGTTTCATGTTCTTTATAGCATCGATTCTTTTTACAACTAGAAGGAAATAAATACCGATCGCAAAAAATGCAAAGACGCAGTCGTATTTTTATGTCAAAAAACACGAAATTGCAACGACATAAAAAGGTACACAGAACTTTATAGAAAATATCTAAAGTTCCTTAGATCTCTATATAATAAAAATAATGTAACTCATTAATTTATATAAATAAAAATATAAATAAAAGTAATTCATAAAAAGTAAATACGTGCGCAGATTCTTCGAAAGATCAAGATATTTCGATTTAAAATATTAACTCGAGAAATATTGAGAAAGCCGAATAATCTAACTAAATTTCTTAATTCTCTCCATCCAATCTCTTCGGGAAAAAGAAATTACCTCAGTACGCTACGAGTTTCGAGCAGAGGAGCTGCTCGATAACCTCGAGGGAAAAGAACGCACGATCGTAAGACAAACTTAGTTTCCGCGAGACTTGTCGCTTTTTCACGGCGGGATATTATAAAGATATCCGATACTATAACTTATACGTCTCGCGGGCTTGCATGAATAAAGGAGCGATGGTCCGAGAGGTGTAATCACGAGCCATAATCCGATATCATTGCCAACCAATCGCAGACTGCAATATCTCTTCCTCCGTTCCTTTTTGCCACGCCGCTGCGTCGGTCTTTATAAATGCGTGCCTCGCAACGGCTTGTGTCGGCTCGTTATTTCGCTCATTTGACCCACTGACGTTGCTCATTAAACTCCTTGTCAATCCCATCGGTATTGCGCTCGGCAAAGAGAGGAAAAAAAAAAGATTGGAACCGAATGCTTTATCGACATCAAACATCTCAACTTCTGCGTCCCGTTCTGCTAAGAATTACTGCAAGCTGCAGTCATCTTTGTCATCGAGACATAGACAGTGATTATCGATTGTTCGGAGGGATGGGGGGGGAGGACCGAACGAAGGATTTAAGAAGAGGAGAGGTCCAGAGGCTCCAGCTGACCGAAAATTACATGAGCATCACGTAGTAGTGATGCTGATAATCGAGTAAGGGATTTACGAGGCAGAGTCAATTTAATCCCGGGGATGCGATGGGCTTTTACAATCACTTCCAAAAAAAAAAAACAGAGTCGCCAACCAATACTCTTCTGGCGACGAACAAGGACGGCTGGCCGTATGCCAAGACCACTGTCCATCCCGGGGAAAAAAAAAAAAAAAAAAAGAGAGAGAGAGAGAGAGAGAAACGTTCGGGTCTCGCTATGGTCTTCATCGTCCTCGCTTTACGAACCGTGCATTGTCGACTTCCGGAAACAAGTCGGTCCACGAGGCACTCGAGGGCTCTGCGCAAATTGCGTTTTCGAGCGTTTCAAGTATCAGCAAAGCCTGCCCGCCGAAAAATAAATCTCGCAATTCGCCAAAATGGATTTTATTACTCCCGGTTATTGTAAACGAAATGATGCGATTTGGCAGATGAAACCAACTTTCCAGCAACAAGCTGAGCGATCCTTCATCGCTCATTGTTCGCCGCGAATCTATCAACCTTAGGCCTTGCACATCGACAAACGAGTTTCACGTTCCTCAAGGACGTATTACGTGAAAACTTCGATCGCGCATTACTCTTAGTCGCATTAACTAGAAAGCCAGCTCGTGGTAAGATTCGTAACAAATGCAGTTGCGATTTTCTCTTGTCAGAACTAGCATTACGACCCAGAAAAAATTAGATTCTTTGAGAGGCACAAGTGAAAAAAATCGCTCCATTCGAAGCAAAGATGAATTCTAAAGGCACACATTCCTCTTTTTTTTTTAAATTATTGCATATATAAATCGCAAACTGTATCTATTACTAATTTCGTAATATGCTAATACTAGATAGTCATCGGTAATAATTACATAATCAATATAATTCATTCAACGTTGACGACAATTTTAATTTATTTCTCATATAAACTTTAGATTCTAATTTAAAAAGTTGAAAAAAAATTTAACGTGAATTATTCAACCAGAGAAATGAGTGTATATTATTGTGACAGTTAGAGGATATGAATCTTGAAATTCCGAATATAAGGAGCGACTTCAAAATGGCGGGAAAACTCACGCGGTCGATTCTAACCGGAGAATAAATAAATAAATAATCGCTGAATTTACGCGTGACGATCCCTCGAATTCGAGACACAAACACGAAACACCGATCGTAATCGACGCGAGTCTTATATGAAAAAAATAGATACTTTACTATAGGAACACAACAAACCGACCATTAGTCAAGGACGCACCGATCTCCGGTGAATTTTTAAACGCTGCAATAAGAGATTTCATCGTTGCGAAAGCCAGCTCAAGGACCACCATGGAATATATCACAAGGAGCTCTTTACGCAACGACCGATCTTGTGCCCTCTATTTTCCCTTCCATCCCTTTCTCGAAACCGACGCCCCCAGAGTCCACGCGACGCTGCTCGAGCTGCCAACCAAAAACTCGAAAAAATATACAATGTGCAAAAAGCGTAACGAGTCGTGATCGAGTGACGCCAACGGAATCTCGGGGTCGTAATCAAATGTCCCGTCGATTCCCGAAGCGGCTGCTATACTCACAAGACAACACATCGCACATTATTACTAGAAAACTAGAGGAAATTATGATTTTCAATCCGTTCGTATCGTTGTTTTTATTTAAAAAAAAATATATATTTAGATTCGTAAAATATATCTGTGGATATTATGTAAAAAATGTGCGAATTGATAATAAAAATAAAAATAAGAATAGATCGAAGATGAAAAAGATAAGGTCACACAAATCCTGAATAAATTCGACAAAAACAATTTGGAAGAATAACGATTTAAATTGATTTAAATGAAATGAATTGAGATTGGAACTTCGAAGAAATTACGCGACATAACTTTGGAATGTCGTCGACGCCCTGTGCGTGGGTTTCATGAATAAAAGCACTTATAAGATCAAAGAATATATCAAATCTATCGACGGAATTCAATAAATACACGTGTAGGTGCACACTTTAGGTTTCTAATGATAAAAGTACGTCTCTGTAACGTTTTGCCAAACTCAAATCAATTACCATTTCTATTTTCAAATCTTCGATATTCCACCTTGGATGGCAATTTGATTTCAGGTATATATACTTCACATATAGATATTTCAAAAAGTAACGATGAATATATATATATATATATATATATATATATATATATATTTCTTAAAAATGTCAAATTTATTGAGATGAACAATATTGACATAGTGAATCGATCATTTCCTAAAATACACGAGAAAACGTTTCGAAACATCGTGGTCCACCTGTGCCAGCAATTCTTACGGTGGTGCCTCGATACTTCGAATTTGAAATACGGAAAATCCAGTAACAGGTGTAGGTCTCGCAAAGTCGAAATAAAGTTTTATTTACGATTTCTCACCCAGATTTTGACGACTTTAAAATCCACAAAAAATAAGTCATAAAATACGTAAAATAAAAGAAGGAAATATTAAAATGGTGATTCTAACAAAGTATCCCTTAATACAATATATAATGAAAAGAATATGTCATTAAAATTCGCATATTGGCTCTATACATTCGCAACATATTCAACATGTAAAATATAATTATATACATAACTTATTAAATTTATTAATTTTGATTATTCTTACTTACGAATTGAAAATCTTATATCAACTTATAATTTCCAGCTTCAGTTCTCAGAAAAAAATAATCGTCTCTTATTTCCCCAAGGTTAAACTGATAATTAAAACCTCTTTAACGTAGTTAAAGTTTCTCCGTAACTTATCTTTGTACTTAAAAAAAAAAAAAAAAAAAAAAAAATCATAGAATTCTCGCTTATACAAAAATCTATATGTATGGATAAATGTTCTTTTTACAACATATCGTAAAAAGATCAAATAAAGAGAAAAATGTCATCAAAATCCGGAGATGCCTCGTTTACGAACGCTTCACGGAGAAAAATAAACTGTAAAAGACGACGCAGAACGTCGTGACTCGTCATCGACCACTCGCGGGGTGTTCGCGTCAACCGACGACGCCCACGGACGGCGTCGTTCGCCGATGCGTGGCGAGAGACGCGTTATCTACGCATTCCAGTCTGCACGTAGAGAACTCCATACCGTACTTTCCTCGTACATCACGTCGCCCACTAACGCGTGAGCGGTAAACAAAAGCGCGCTAATTGCGAACGCAAGCACAAGGCAATAAGAGATAAAACTACCCTCTCGAAGAAGGCATCTCGCAATGTCTCTTTAACAGAAAGAGCAAAATTGGGCGACGCGTATCACGTGACCTTTTGATAGTCATCCATCGTCGAACACGACAATGATAATAACGTCAGGGCCCCACAATGACAGGCGTAAAGAATAAAAAATTAAATTCTCCGACATATGGAAAATCGTGCTCCGATACATAATCTCGCACAAAATAGCGCGATATTCTTTCATTGGTCAAATAATTCTTTTATATTTAATTCTTTATTTTCGTTCATTGTACGAGAGCCCCTTAGAGTACCATACCGTCCCATGGACGGAAAATCCATGGAATCGAAACGAAATGGGAAAGGTTCAGTTTGATACTCTTTTATCATTTAATTCAATTAATGTATTAATTAAATAAAATAATGAAAAATTATCAAATTATTAAATTATAAAAAAAAAATATAAGATTAGAACGGATTCCGTTTCTTGAAAAATATGCTCCATGGGTAGGGTTGTCATCCGTCCTCTTTTCCCCGGACACTTTTTTTTTAGGGCACATCCGGGGACATCCGGGGGGATTTTTTGAAAGCGTCCGGAATAATTATAAGCGTTTTCAAGGGTTTTCAAGAAATCTTCTAAATATTTTGTTTTGATTTCTCTCGCATTACTCTGCATTACCAAATAGCACAGATATTACATAAGAATTAAAACTTTTTAATTTTAATATCTAATAAAACTTAAACTATAATAAAATTAAACCTATAATAAAACTTTTTATTTTAAATCAAAAGTTTGTATTTATTTAGTATCCAGTTTAAATTTCTCTTTGCTCTGAATGAACAATTAGATGTGAAATAATGATTCATTTACTGTTCTAATCAATTTTATTAATTTAAGCGCATTTTTGTCCGAGGTTGCATGCCGAAATGTCCGGGGTTTTTGGTTGTAAATCCTAGTTTTGAAAATTTTAATATGGCAATCCATATGGAAGAACCAGGATGCTTAAAATCAGAACGGAAAGTTATGAAATTTTCGGAACGATTGACTATCCCCACCATTCTACCCTTCCGATTCCGTTCCGATTTCGTTTTCCGTGTCCATGGGCATCCTTATTCTCTCTCTTTTTCTTGAGAAGCGACCTGACAACGCGCGATATCGGATGGGTGTGCTCGAGTATCAGATATTATCACGCCCTGTGGCGCGAGCGAGAACGAGAGGTGGTTGGGTACTCACGATGATGCGTGGGATAATTGTTGTTATTGTTGGACAGCAGCCGCTGGTAATCCATCTTGCGTCAAATGGCCGATGGTATTTCCCTTTCGTGCGATTGTCGTCTCGCGCACACTAAAATTCGCACACTAAAATTCGCACACTGTTCTCACACACGGTTACACCCCCGCGTTCGCGGTGCACACCAACGACGACGAAGCTCGCGAAAACGAGAACGTTCTTCACCGTGCCAAGTGCGACGCGATATTACGAGTTTTGTCATCCGCGTCGTTTTACGCGGAAAGACGCCAGCTCGCTCGCGCGCATCCTCGCACCGTTCGCCGCGAACCAAAGCAGAACCGAGCTCGGCTCGCGAGGGACTCACTTCCGGTCGCGCCGAGTCTCGCGCGAATCACGGATGATTCTCAAACTCGAGTCGCGTGAACGTGAGGAGATGAAATAAATCACGACACTCGAGCTGCGGCTCGAAAACTCTTCGTATATGGAATAGATAACACCGATGATTCACTAATGCACAAGCTGTAGATTAGATAATGCTGTTAACTATTAATAATGTACGTCGACATAGAAATTCGCGTCGGAGGAGGAGGAATCGACGCGATGGGAAACGATCGATGAATCGGGGGTGAATCTTTCGTGGAGATAAAAAAAAAAAATTCAAGGCGAAGGTAAATCGCGGATCTACTGCGTCGTAAATAAACGCGGGACTTAACTCTTTTATCGATTAAATTGCGATCCGATAAACCGCGTGTGTGATGCACGCGGCTTACGAGTGGCAACAGAAGAAGGCAACGAGATTAACGGAACGTTTCGTCGAAAATGTTGGCTGTATTAATTAAATTCTCAAAACTCATATACTCAGAGTCACTCCGCGCGATTGTTAGAATTTCCCGAATCGGCGGCAAATTGTTGAATAAAATCTTTACAAAGCGAACACGATTAATTATCAGCAATATTCGCGCAATATCGAGGATACTCGACAATGGCTTAGTCGCTTTTTTCATCAGCGAATCTCATAAATTCCGATCCAAGAACGCGAACTAGTTCCGATTGGTTGACTACAAGCGTTTTTGGTCGGCTCCGGACAAACGTGATTCAAGAGAATCCCGTTCCGCGAACGTTCCCCTTGGCCGTTCGATCGGCGTTTCGCGAAACTTCGCGGATATAGCTAGTTACAATAATTAACAGTTTCCCTTCAGTGTTGTTCATTTCGTGCGACGCAATATTTCTTCGAACATGACACGTCGAAAGCAATATCGATTGGAACAATGTACGAATGACGTAATACCGAATTTGGAAACGCAAGTAGGAAAAGATGGAACACACAACCGAAGATCTGTAACGCCTTCGACTCTCGATTACGAGGATGAATCTTCATGGGCCTGCATCTTTTTCTTCTTTTGAACTTCTAAACGCTGGCGTTTAACGTTTACAGACAACAACAATCAACATTTCGATTGTGCGTCCCATTCTTCTACCTGCGTCTTCAAATTCTAGGTGCCACGTCATTCGTTCATCGAAATTCCAAAGAATTTCCAAATATTAATGTTACTTCAGAAATTCGCTGCGTCGCACGAAATATACAAAGAGGAGAACGAAGAGAACGAAGGGAAGAAAGGGAGGGGGAAGGGAAGGGGGATGCGGGCAAGAATGTACGCGCGCGAGTTAAAACCAGCACGAAGCCATCGACTCCCACGCTGTGAACGCGACACGCTCATAAAAGAGGTAATCGGGGCACATTCTTGCACGTGTGAGCGCGTGTCTAGAGCCCACATACGCGATTGACGAAGCATTCCCGGAAATCGACAATTCATACGACTCATGAAAAGTGAGGATAACTGCGTCGCGCGCACGTCGGCCGTGTCGCAATTATCCGTGTTGTTCTACCCGTATTCTTGTCTCTAATTCTGAATAGAGCGCGGTATATATTATCTTCTTCGAATAGAAATTAGGCCTGTTCCTTTTAGCTAAACTTTTTATACGGTTCATCTTTTCCCTTTCTCTCCAACGTGGGGGGAGGGGGGGGGGGGGGGAAGGGAGGAACGAACCAAGAGATTCGCTTAAAAAGAACAGGCCACTTATTTTTCACGTTGCCCTATCTACTCGCAACGAAGACAAAAGAGATAATAGGAGAAAAGGTCGCGTTAAAATAAACCCCGAGTCCCCGAACCCCTCTAATGTCAACGGTTCAACGATCGGCGACATTTCATTTCAATTCAATTCTGGAGTGCCGCGTGTCGAGTTTAATCGATAGCCAATTACCGGGACAAAACCGGGAAGGGGGAAGGGGGAGGGGGCGGAGAACGTACAATTTTGTGATAACAAAAGTCGAGGAAATCCACAACGCGCGACTTTACTAACTCGGTTGGAGGGTCCGCCGCGTAAGATTGCGCAATATTGACTCGCGTGACGTCGTCGATACGCACGGTTCGGGGATCGTCCGCTATACTAGACGCTACTACGCAGCGGATAAAAGAGAGGAGAGTCACGCTCCCCGTGGTCATTGCACCAACGTTGTTTACGACGCAGCCGGAACTCGTCGGAACTCGCCTGCGCACTCGGAAACGCGCCAGCTATGAGAAATCGCGGCTCGAGAAATCGACTCGTTGAACGGAGGCGCGATCGTGGAGAGAATAATCGCGACATTCCTCGTTTCCTTCTCCGTATTCTCCGTTTTCCCGTTTAAATCAAATTCAAACGGCATATAATGACAAACGTACGCGGGAAACTTCACGTTTGTCGCGCGCGCGCGCGCAGAAACGCCGGCCATATGAATGTGACGATGCACGCTATCGAACGTCTCGAATCTTCCCGAGACGTTTGATCGCGTTTTTCGCGATGAGCGATCTCTAACCTCTTTTTCGATGTCGCGTACTCCGTAAGAAGCTTCGCAGAGATGGGTCGCGTCTGACCTTCGACCCGAGAAAACGCGACGTTACACGTGGTTTCCGAGCACGTCGCACACTTTTCTTTCACATATACACACACAGACACACATACATACACACACATATATATACATATTACACACCGCGCACGTTTCACACGGTGATTTCAACGTAGCGTGAATTTTCGATGTAAATTACCGTCACGGAGAGACGCGGAAGAAATCGGAATATTTATCACTCGCGTCGCTCGCCCGACACGTGCCTCGACAATTACATGCTCGCACGTGCAATTCGTATCTCCATGCGAATTACGCTCGCAAAGGTAAGAACAAACATGACGCGACGACGCGCCGGGTCAACTAACCCTCACGATATTTCGTACCGCTGCGTAACGCGGCGCGGCGCTGCGACGACGACCGCCGAAAATTGCCGAGAACCCACGGCGGGCCGGTCCGCCCGTTGCTTCTACGCTTCAAGCGGCAACTTCAGGTCTCTTCCCGCCGGCGAACTTCACGTTTTTCGTTTACGCGCAGTCCCAGTCAAAATTAGGGATTGCGCTGGGATCGCGTGCGATCGCGGTGAATTGTTCGCGCGATAAATAATCCAACATCTTTGGCACATTTACGGTCGTCTTCTCTCACGCTCGCCTCCAAGTCTGAAGTTTCTCGGTGAACTAAACACGACGGCGGCAGCGACGGCGGGGCGCGCGCGCGCGCGCACTCGCTCACTCGCGAACGTAAACACAAGAAGGCGAAGCGTGACGAAAACGCCCGGTCGTTCGCAACGGCCGGAATGGAACGCGCGCTTTCGTCGCGGACGCGACGATTCTCTTCTCGGACAAACTCGCGCCACGCCAAACAATCAACTTGCAGCCCCGTCGCTCGTCGCTTCTAACCAAACGGGATACAAAAACGTGTAACATACCGCTCGCGTGACGTCCCGCGTAGTACTACGGAGAGGGACGATTCCCACCGCGTACGGCCTCCCTCACTCACACAAATCCACGCGTCTCGCCGACACACGACGCGCTCCGTCCTTCTCCCTCCCACTGTCGCTCCCTCGCGGCTCTCTCCCTCGATCGTTCGCGCGCCACGAGCGAACACGCATATATACACACACGTAATGGAGGCTCCCGCTACCATCTCCCCTTCCCGGAATCACCTCATTGGCATCCGTCGCGCGATTTGCGAGAGCTCGCCTTTGGACTCCTGCCCTCGTCCCTTCGTCTCAGGGGTGGATTTGCGACGTAATTATGTAGAGGAAATGCTCTTTTTCTCCGGCGAGTAAGAGACCTTTCGTGAGATCTTTCGGCTGTGTGTCACGAATCACGAACCCGCTTTCGAGAGTCGCATGACGCAATTCTCGTACAATATGAAGATTCAATATCTAACGGAATAGTCTATCTAGTAACCGCTTGTTCGTACGATTTCCAATTAATTTAAAGTCTAAAGCTCACCGAGGTGAGTTAGAAGGTATACAAATCTATTCAATAATTCATAATCTATAGGAAATTCTGTTTTTACGAAAACATTGCAGTTATTTTTCTATTTTTATAACAATATTGAATTTCTAAGTATGACGACTATCGATACATGCCTAATCTGCATCTGGTTGTCAGATAAAAAAAATAACATCTTACTAATCATTTCAAAAATTCTTCAGAGATATTTGACTTCTAACCTTTCCAAGTATCTCACATGTATTTGCCTGTAGCTATAGTAGCCTGTAGGAAATTCATTTTATTTCTAATTTACATATAGAGCCAATCTTTTTTCAAAGGAAAGAGATTTCGTCGAGAAATAACTTTCGAATAAACAAGAGATTTCTCACGGGAATATCTCTCGGGAACAGAGAATTTGTCGCGACGAAAATTTTAATCGACGACTCTATCATGAAGAAATTTCAATCGTTCCCCATTTCCCCCCCCCTCCCCTCCCCTCAAAATCGTCGCATTAGATAGATATCATGATATCATATTTCATGAAGTGTTTCATGAAGTGGAAGATTATCTCGGTGGCCGCTATTATTGCGAAGTACTGCGCACATAAAGCAGCATGCACTTGGTGTCACCTCGTATCGCCTTTGCGTCGCGGTATCCTCGTCGGAGGTGTTCGTTCTCGAGGGAGGGGCTGGGCAACGAAGCGTCTAAATCCGGCCTTGTCTATCGTCCTCGCCTCGTCTGGCTATCCCCGTCCCTCTTCCTCCAACTTGCCATCCCTTCGCGAGGCAGGCTTTTTCTCGGAGCTGCGCCGCCTACGCCTTCGTTTCGTTCCGATCTGCGACTTCCTCTCTTTACTCCCCCCTCCTCATCGTCCACTTTCCTCGATCTGCCGCCACCCTTCTCGGTCGATCCTCTCGCCCTCTCTCTCTCTCTCTCTCTCTCTCTCTCTCTCTCTCTCTCTCTCTCTCTCTCTCTCTCTCTCTCTCTCTCTCTCTCTCTCTCTCTCTCTCTCTCTCTCTCTCTCTTTCTTTCTCCGACGCGTTCTCGCGTCGTGTCCACGGAGTCCTTCGGACTCGCTTACTTCGCTCGCGAAACTTCTTTGTTGCGAAATTCCTGAGATCCGAAATTCCTGAGGACCGTCGACGACGAAATCGCGAAATATTGATATATGTCAACGTCACGCTGCTCGCGAACGTGTTCGATAAGCGACGAACGAGCGTTCTCCCCTCGATCTGCCTTTCTTTTTTTTTTTTTTTTTCGTGCGTCTTTTATTATGCGCCAATGTGATAATTCTGGAACAAGCAATGAGATAACCGTGCGCGAGCATTTCTGAAAAGTTAAATTTCCAGTAAAACAAGGACAATAAAGGATTCGAAAATGATTATATTCTATTTAATTTACTGCGTAGATTTCAAACAACTTTAACTTTGAAGATTATAATTAAAAGCATATATAATGACGGTAAATAAATACAATCTACATTTGATATGTCTGTACACATTAATCTGTATATAATAATAAATATAAAAGTCAAAGTGTATAATGTTGGTGTATTTCTGTATTACATCCACTCACTAATCAGTGTGTAATATAAAGTACGCTTTATCTTTATTTTCTGTCTTATATCTGCAAAATATGATTACTATATATAGTTTTGCATTTGAGTGATCATTCTGAAACGCCGAGCGAATTTTGTCTATTTATTATTACACTTTAATCGATCATCTATTAATAATATATATAACATTTTAACAACACTTAATCACATTAATCTTACGAAATACCTTAGTCGAAGACGAATGAAGAATTTCACAGGATTTGCTCCCGCGCAATTTAATACGTTATTGCCTCAAGCTAATGAACTCCCCGAATCTTGATTAATTACTGAATTATACCAATCTGAAGGAATCGATGCGACGACGTGCCTCCGAAGCAATAACGACAAGCGATGCGTGCGTTTCCCTCGATTCTCGAAGCCGCTTCGCGGGATCCTGTTTCGTATCGCATACCACCATCGCGTTTGTCTAATAATAATTTCACGCAGCTATACAAGATGGGATTAATTAACGGTCTCGCACGCGGATCCAGAGTGTGGAATACATACACAATATATTTATTTATGTCGCGACGCACAGCGCGATATACAAGCTGTTCTGTACGTCGAGGTCAATCACTCCGGAGATGAATGGAGTCTCACAAACAAGAAAGAAAGTTTATATAAACATAGTTCTCAAAATGCATTGTTTTCGTTGCGAGTTATCGTCATTTTATGTTAAAATTTGAAATTACTTTGCTTCCGAATTTTTTTTTAAGTTAAAAGAAGAGATGACCTTTATGATAATTTTATAATTCATAATTAGGGTCCAATAAAAGTTGCAGACTGCTTTAGCACTGCTCAAGGTGTATAATTGTGTGGAATCCCGATTCCTGTCAAGAGATGCTAAGCGGACTATATCTCCACGTGGTGCATCCTATGCTAAAGCAGCACCCAACTTTTATTTAATTATGTTATGAAACTCATAAAGACCAGTCTCTTCTTTCAATTTCGACAAAAAAATTGCAAAGCAATTTCAAATTTCAACTTAGAAATGACGATAACTACAATAAAAACAACGTATTTCCGGATCTATATTCATACAACTTTTTTTTCTTGTTTTCGGGTCTCCAATTATCTCTTGAGCAATTGATCTTCACTTTTGAAATATCCTATAAATATTCCAAAATTCTCTTGAAATTATTATGAATTAAACCGATTAAAATAAATTTAAAAAAAGAGAGAAAGAGAGAGAGAGAGAGAGCGAGAGAGAAAGAGAGAGAGAGAGAGAGAGAGACTCAATTATTCAACATCAAATAATCTAATTTTTAAAATCGGGGATTAATTTGCAAAGCTGCCACAAACGAAATCTCGAACCCCGAGTTCAGTTCCCGTTGTCTTTGACACGTAACAGACCCGTCTAAGAATCCCCCGAAGACGAAGGGCACGTGCATGGTCGAAAGCAGTGCGCGGCCAAGCGAGACGAAGGGGAGACCGAAGAGAGGAGAGAGAGGAGAGAGAGAGAGAGTGCGCATAGTGCGCTCGCATGACGTCGCGTCGCGTAATCGTGCTTACAAGTTCGCCGACTACACGGCGCGGCATGGCGAAAAGGGACGGAGAAGGAACATGAACGCTCGCCGTCGACGAAGCGTGTCCTAGGTCTTGGCCGCACGCAGCTGGGGGAGAGGAACCATCTCGACCGGTGCCGCCCTTCCCGCCGTACGATGAACCACGAGAGTCTTCGTTACGCAGGTGAGAGTCGTTTGTGTGTACACATATATCATTCCATCGCGCAGGCGTGCGCCAAGAGCGGAACTCGAAGCGGAAATCGAGGCGTCGGGGCCGGTATTTCCCGAGTTGACGTCAAGATCTCACAGCCTAGGGCGCTTGGTACGCCTCAAAAAAGAAGCCGATATATTTCCGTCCGCTCGTCTATCCGGGTGGTGTTCACGTGCCATCCGAAATAAGCGTCCGCGTCGTTCTATCGAGACAAACGCTTTTCAAATCGCTCGGGTTTTGACCCCTTGCCCCCTCCCCGACCTCATACCCACGCGGTGTTTTGCGTGCACGCGCGGGGGGAAAAAGCTGGAGAACGCGACGCGCTTGCACCGGTACCGCCCCCCGGTACCTCCGCGTTCCCCTCGGGATCAGTGACGTCGGGTGACGTCATAGTAGACGCCAGTTCCCGGGACAAGCGATCGATCCTGGTCATCGTGTACGACCATCACCACCACCATTTACCATTGGGATGACCATAAGAAGAGATGCGTTTACGCGGCTACGCGAAATTGCGAAGTTGAACGGGTTAGATCCTCGAATCGGATTTCCAAATATTCGGAAGGACCAGACCACGAGACTTGTTTGGTTCAAGGTCCAATTAGACTATTAAAGATCGTCTGTTTTACAGAAGCTTGCGTGACCAACAGCATTCAGATAGTTCGCGATGTTAATTTTGTGATCTATGTCTATTATTATCCACACTTTTCATAGATGCATATACATGTTTGCGATGAAATGAATATTGATTTTGTAAAATCAGCATTCATGCGGGTGATAAAAAAATACCATTGCGCGTAGTATCATTGTGTCAATATCTACTTTTATCAGTAAAACATCTGGGTAAATGAATTTGATATTGAACTTGCGATGCTCATTCAGAAGTCATATGATGGTTGAAACAGGCATTTCTGTTCTCTTTAATTACTTTGCCAAAGTCACGGAATTTATCTTATTAATTATATTCATAAATATTTTTAAAGTTTTTAACAGTCACTAAAGTCATTGATGAATTTTACAATTACGAGAATGATAAGGCAGACAAGAATGATAGACAAATGTCAATTAGGTAAATTATATTAAGACTTGAATATAAAAGATGAATAAATAATACATACTTGCAAACATATACAAATAGCGCTTTGTTTTTAGTTGTCGAAAAGAAAATGAAACCATAACTTTCGTAAAATCTACTTCAGAGAATAAAATTAGATCTCGGTTGGAACGTCGATTGGGTCTAAAACACTATTCTTCGCGTGTCACGTGCGCCCGCCGTATCGAGGAACGGCGGGCTAAATTTATATAGCTGTGGATCGCCTCGTGCGTACGTGGAACCACGAAGACCCGCCGAAACGCTCCAAATATATGGGAACGGGATCGTCGACAGACGGGAGGACGGACGGACGAGATGAGAGAAAGCTCGCGGGGAGAGGGTTAGAGGCACGAGGTCGGTCGGCTGGAGGTAGCGCGAGCGTAGGAAGGGAGGGATGACAAATGGCGAGCGGGAACGCGCGAGAGGCGAGGATAAACGGCGGGAAAGGACGCGCTCTCCGCGAGACGGAGAACGAAATCGGTTCAATAAATGCAGCGCGCGCGGGGCCGTCGGCGCTGCTTCGGTCGCCGACAATGACGAAGGCGGCGGCGGCGGCGGCGTCGCGCGACGCGGCGCGACGCGAAGAGGGCGAAGAGGTTGGGCATGGAGAGAGAGTCCGTCTGCGCGGAGCACGCAAAAGAGAGAGAGAGAGAGAGAGAGAGAGAGAGAGAGAGAGAACGCGTCGCTCGCGAACGTGACGGCAGCAAGCGCGAGCGCGATGGAGAGACAACAAACCCACGCCTGCGCCACGTGGGGCGAGCGTAGTAGTAGCGGCGGAGTAGTACGAGAGGGAACGGAGATCCGGGACGAGAGAGGCGCGATGAGGGTAGGGATACGACTAGCCGATAATCTAGATTAGAAAGTGTCCAAGCTGAAAGTCGAATGTCGATCCAAAGTCGAGACCTCGATCGGCAAAAAAAGAGAAAATAATCCCTCCCCCATCATGCGGTGATAACTGCGTCATTCCTTGCGTAAGATCGACCCTGATGAAACGAGAAACGCGTAGTTGCTCGGTGATGCGAAGTGAAGCAAGGGGATGGTCGCTCACGCCGATCGATAATTCCCCGATCGAGCGCGGAAAAGAAACGCCGGAGTCCGAGTCGGAAAGAGAAGGAAAGAGAGAGAGAGAGAGAGAGAGAGAGAGAGAGAGAGAGACAGAGTGATAACAATGCAACGTGCTCCATGCAATCGCTAATGCACCGCCTGTCCGTCCGCAGCCGTTGTTGTTGTTACCACTGACAGTAGTCAAGTCTCGTCTATTGTCAATCGGCGTGGATTACATTCCTCTTCGTTGCGCGACGATAGCGCGTGATTGATTTTCACGACGTAGTCTTATCGACAACAATATAATATAATATTACATTAATACAATATCACGTTATATTCAGTTTTGATTAATCATATATATATATATATATATAGAGCCTCTCGTGATTTTATTTTATGATTTTTTTGACCACCGTTTGAGTTGTGACTTGCGGCTCTCTGGTCGATGGTGCGACTCTCGCGGCGGTTTTCGCGCTTGTAATTATTCATGAACTCAAGCGACCTTGACGGAAAAAAGATGTACGATAACAGTAATTAGTTAGTGGCGCGTGTTGATCGGCGGTTTTCACGTTAACTAATGCTAATGAATGCGGAAGGCAGAAACTGTCCGTACGGCTTGAACTTATTATTCACAACGTAAATCATTCCGCGAAGAAATCCTTGACACTTGCGATATTCGATCATGTGCCACCTTAGTGCGCCACTTTAGTAATAGATAGAAACTTCGTAATTTAACAATTATTATATTTATCAATTAAAAATAATTCATATATTCTATTAAAAATTTACATCTGAATTAATAACAATTACTTTAATAATTAGTAATTGTTATTCTTTCATAATGCAAAAAAATCGTGATAAACAACAATAATTTTGATTGAACGTTTTTCACTCGGAGAAGTACAAATCTTTTAATTAACTAACTAACGACGCTACGCTTGCAAATATCGGATTAGATAAACGGGGATAATGGGGGTCGAAGGAAAGGGCTGGGCAACACAAGGGGAAAGGGATGAATGAGAGACGGAGAGATGGAAGAGAGAGAAAGACCGCATGATAACAGAGGAGGCATCGACCGGTCGGGCACGTTGCCTGGACAACACAACGAACGTCGACTTTAGCCGAATTATTTGTTAAGCTGCGCTCACACGAAATGCGTCGTTTATCGGATGAGAGTTACGTTGGTTTAACCCGGAATTAGCGCTGCACTGAATATGCCGCAAATCTAGAACAGTCGGATCGTTTAAATGAAATCCCACCCCCCCCCCCCTCTCCAAATGATACCATTGAATTCTCTGTATTTAGTTGTTAATTGAGCGAACGAATCAATTCGAAGCTTCGGGAGCGGAATTTCGGGTGCGTTCACTTTTAATATTTAACTCGACGAAAATCTTGAATATTCTGTCAAATAATTTTTTACAACTCTTGATTTGTCAATATTCGATTGTTTATTTTATTTTATTATTATTTTTTTTTTTTTTTTTTTTACTTTAATCTCTCATATCTGAGTTGGTAAATAAATGTCGTGCAGCATAAAGCAGAAGAAAATGAATGTGATTGGCCGCACGACGCGAAAGCGGACGCGAAAGAAACGCCCTCGCTGTAAAACGCGAATACTGTGCTAAGTGGAGAGCCTTTATGATAATTAAATTAAACGTAGTTACGAGCACGGTAACGGCCAGACGGGAGGGCTTCGACGGGATGCGTTCTCTATGCACTGAAATGAAACCCTCTCCCCCGTGCGTTTCAAGTGACACGCAACGATTATACTCGCCGGTTCTCTCTTCACGCATATTCTCCCCTGTCTCTACGGAGAGATCGGTTGGGCAAGGTCCGGCATGCTTTTCAAGCCACACGACGGTCGCTTCCGAACGAGGGTTGTTCACCCCTATCCCGATCGAATTTTAGGGCTCGGCAGAATTGCGAAATAATACATGGTTAACGCGAGAATCAAGTAAGCACGCAAAATCACACCGACGAGAATCTCTCTTAATCGCGCGCGATCGAGTCACTTGAAAAATACATATTTTTTTTATTTATACATTTCAAATTCTTCTAAATCGAGTGGAGCAAGCGGCTAGTCGCAATCTTTCTAATATTTTGTGTTATTTAGAAATTAATAATTTTGAAATACACAACGAGGTGCGTTTCGAATCGTACGGATCGCTATCTGCCCGTTCAAATAAGCTGAATTTTCCGCAAATTATTCTCCGCGAATCAATGGGCAGAATGCGAAACATTCGAGCCCGGTAAACAGTCGCCGGTCGAGGGTTAAGAGAAATATGCGGCATGCGGAAGAATAGCGTACAAAAATGTCGCGCCTAATGGTCCGCCATTAATCAGCGGAAACCGCAGGCGCGTGCGGCATCGCGCCTAGCCGCGCGCAATTAAGGTAAACACGTGGTGGAAATTAATTAATCGATGGGCGATGCCATGCGTGGAGAACGACGTCATTTGTTTCACGATCCTCTCCCGATCGCCGCCGACATTCTCGAAACGGCGACGGCGCGAATGAACGAACGAACGCGACGCGACAACGAGCGGCAACCGACGAGCGTGATTTTTCAATGCGATGTTAACGCACGATTATTATGAAAAAATAAATAACGCGCGTTATCACCGTGCGTGTTCCGCCGGTAGATAAAGGCCGTCGTGCCGTTGAAATCCGTGCATGACCGAGTGCTCGAACGAGCGTGGTTGCGTGGCGGTTATGGTCGGCGTGGCGCGCCGCACTTCCTGACCTTTCCCTACATCGATACATCGACGTCGGGGAATTTGCACCGTTTGCACCGCAGTCGCGATTTCCGCGACGCGGAGAACAACTTTTTCATTCAATCTTGTTTATCTTGTTTGAAATAGAATCCACCGTTCGACGATCGAACGCACGATTCCTGACGCATCTGTCCGCAACGCGGCGAAATATACCGAGCCCCCTCCTCCCCCCTCCCTTCCCCCTCGTTCGTGTCTTGCCTTCCGTGAGATGCAATGGGCGTGTCGCACAAAAAAAAAAAAAAAAGACATACACCGAGGCAACGCAACGCATGTGTGCACTTCATCGTGCTTGTGTCAATAACTGCGGCGATAACAGCTGGACGTCGGTAACGCGAAGTGCGGAATTTATTTACAGCACTTCGCACAACCTCCGCGAGTCGAAGGTTGTTCAAACAAAATTCTCGAATCATTCGCGCGAAATCTTCTGCTTCCTCCCACTTTATCTGATAAATGATCGCTTGATCGAGAGATCTCTGTATCCCTCGTTCGCGCACGGCCCGTAAGTTTCATCGCATTTTCATTTATCCATCGATTTCCTACTCGGTAATTAATTTCTCCGCCGCGATAATAATTCCGATACCTTTGTAACTAATCTTCAAATTCAGAAAGCGACTTAAAATTAATGAAGGAATTTGTTTCGAATTTAATATCTCGATATCATTCAATCCTGTCACACAGTTACTTAACGTTCACATTTTATTTCTTACACACACATACAAATTGAATATATCGATAATTAAGCCGGAGATTAAAACTGTGTTAAATTTAGAATCCGTTTGACATTCAAGAAAGAGCACAACTGCTTTATCCATATGCGACTGATTCTAACACCATCATCCAAATCCATGTAGCTCTGTGATCATTAACATTAATTTAAAATTCGCCTCCGATATAATGTCGAAGAGGAAAAATTCGCGGGTTCGAAGTGCGCGTCATCCGACATAATTTCGAGGGCAACGACGGAGGGCGACGGAGGGATTCGCTATTCGAGCTATTTCGAATCGCTGAAAAGTTTCGCAACGTTTCACTTTACCGTTTCCAGCCGTGCGAGAGTCCGTCAAGCTGGGCGAATTATTTCGTTCTAATATCACCGAGGATCTCGCGAATAACGTGGCCTGTCGAACTCACCGACGTGATTAACGGTTGTGTGACTGACTGGCTGACAGTTGAAACGCACGGTACGGCCGTTCACTCGACCGACGCTCCTCGGAGGAAGTATCGACGAAATAACGTCGAAGCCGAAGGCCATTCACGACACACATTTCGACGAGGGAACTCTGCGATTGACGCAACGGGGCCGATCTGAGATATCGTGGATTATTATGTACGAACGACGACAAACAATTCGCCGCCGCCGCCGCCGCCGCCGCCGCCGCCGCCGCCGCCGCCGCCGCCGCCGCCGCCGTTTCGGCTACGTCACCTCGCGGTACGTCACCTCTGATAATTTTCTTCGTAGCCGCATCGATATAATAACAGATATGACAATTTGACAGTTCCCGCGAGCGGAAAAGACGACCGTAGGACGGAGCACACGGGAAGGAAATCAACGAACTCGAGATCTATTTCGATTTAACGTATTCTATTCTAGCTTGCGCGACATTTCAAGAAGATCAAGTTGGAATTTTTTTTTTTTTACAAGAGCTTTAGAAAGATAAAAGAGATCACCGAGAGAGACAAATTGTTATGTATATAGTTTTGCATTGGGATATTTTTTTCTCATTTTTTTGCGAAGAAAGAACTGACGCACGCCAGAATTGAAATTACCCCCTGACGAATTTATTCTGCAACGTCGACGAAAAATATAAAAGAGCCGAGAAGTTGCGCTATTCGCTAAAATAATCCCGTAGACCCATGGTTACATCAGAGCCGCATGGCTCGTAAAACGAAACTGAACTAAAGATTCACGAACGAGCGCGCCACGTGTCTGTGTTTGACTGTCGCACAACGCGCGGTGATGTTAAAAAAATCAGCAGTTGTATACACAAGATGTCTTTGAATTTCAAATGATTCTTTCCTTACCAAAACTTGAATGAATTAACATGTCATTACATAGCATAATAAATTACGGAAGGACAGCTCATTGCTATTTTCGAATTCGCCGTTGCGAGTCAGATTGTTGCCGCGTTGCCGACGCGCCAGAGACACCCGGGATGAAGTTATGGGGGGGGGGGGGGGAAGTTTGATTCAACAAAACGGAAATATCAGTGACTCACGCGGTCGCTTCGGATTCGCAACGCGATATCGGCGTCGAAGTCTCCTACCTCTCTCGTGTTTCATAAGAGAGAGTAAAGTCGCACCGTCCGATTATTCGCCGCGAAAGTACTTCCAGTAGCTTCATTATCGCGCGGTAAAAGTTATCGCGAGTCTACCCTCGTTTTGCGGCAAAATCGTAAAAAGGCGATCGGATTCGGTCGGAAAAGAAACGCCAGGTGTCCCAAAATTTTCGCCGAGCGAGTACTCGTGGATAGAAAGAAGTTCGCGAAGTTTGCGATCCTCGGTGCCTTCACTTGTTGCGCAACGGGGGGGCAATGATGATCGATGATCTTCCTTCTTCTGTACCGTTTGACAGCCACAAATCGCAAATGTGTTGCCGCGAGAGCACGTTTATCCTCCCTCCCTCCCTCCCTCCCCCTTCCTTTCCGCCCCCTTCTCTCACTCTTTCTCTCTCTGTCAAGGTATCTGATATCGATATTTCTAATAATACCACTTCCCCCTGTGAACTTTCTCTCTGCATCTCGGCAATATCATGGGTTTACCCCGAGTGTTTTAATCAAATAAAAAAATATTTTATATATAACTTTTTTCTTATATTTAATTGTTATTTATATTTTTACATCGGCAAGAAGTCAAAATCTTCGAAGATCATAGTGGGAACAATCGCGTACGTAAACCAGTTCGCTTTCGAACTTGGTATTTTTGCGAATTTCCATTCGCTCGTGTGTATATGCGAACTGCATCTCTACATTTCGACAACTCGACAAAGAGAAATATCAAAACAATTTTTTACAAACGATCGGTGTCTGTGTCTCTTCGGCTCGTCTCTTCTTTCCGCATTTCTTCGATTTTGCATTATACAAAGTGACGATCTCAGGAGGATTGTGGCGGACGAAAATGGAAGGATAAAGTGAAAAAGGAAAGACAGATAGAAAACGACGAAAATGGAACGAGATGGGAACGAGAATTCCAGGAGATGGATTTATGATTAATGCCACCAGACAGCCGGGGGTAGTAAAAAGTGTTCGACCGCCACGAAAGTAAAGAGCCGTAAAACCTAATGAGATGAGTTCCATCGGGATTTCCGAGGGAGACTACTTTCTGCACATGAAACCCTCTCGACATCAATATTAGCTGCGTGCCGGTCTTATAATATGGTGTTTGGAAGCAATTGCATTTCAGCGGGATAATATTTTTTGTCGATACTCGAGATTTTGATTTTATCATTACCGAGATATTTCTTTTTTACTCTTACTATTATTACGTAGGTGCATTTCTTTCTGTTTTTTTTTTTTCCTTCCTTTTTCTCCCATGAACATTTTATCACATTTGTTATTATTATTCACACAGACATATCTCTTATAATTTTTTACATTTTTGTATTAAATTAACATTTCTAGTGTTAAAATTCCTCCGCTCATTTCGACAAGTACTATCAACTTTTTCGACAGTTTTTTTAACACCTTGTATAACAGCGAAAGTGAACGTAGACGTAGTGAGCACGACCCGATTAGCCCGAACGAAATTGCCTTCACAAAACGATGTGGCCGGGCAGCTTCGACACCACCTCGCGATTTCTCGTCCGCCATTCCTTTGTCGCCGCGCGCGACGTTTACGTGACGGTACGTTGAGATTCGCAGCCTTGAAGTGTAACATGAGCACTTGGAAAGTTGTAATCGCATCGGCGAAGACAACAACGAACACCGTTGCGATTGTGTCTGTCGAAAAAAAAAAAAAAAAAAAAAAAATATTTTCGCAATCACTCGCGCCAAACGATTGCGCGGAACGATAGTTTAATGATAAAATTTGAACACGCAGCGCGCAAAAAGCAGGTTTTAATTTCACTTTCAGATTCATTTCAGCGAGACGAAATATGACGCGTTCGCGGCAACTTTCTCAAGAATTTCTCAAAAATCTCACTCAAAAAAGCGAGTAGCTTCTCCTCGTCGGAAGAGATTCAAACGCGCTGAATTAAGAGACGTCCGTCGTCACGAATGCGTCACGGTGCGCATAATTGGCTCGCGATTTATGTCTAGAAACACAAGTGGCATGTGGGTGGCCGAACGGCAACCGTATCGCTCGCTTCTCCCTTTCCTTTGCCTCTTTCGCCCGCTCGGTTTATTTGCTCGCGTTTGTCGTCGGCGAGATAGTCCCTCGTGAAGCGAGTACCGCGCACATACACGCATCGCTACGCAACAAGATCTCGCTCGTATCTGTGTTTAGAGATAGATTCGCGACGCGAATAAACTTACATTTCGTGCTGAATTTACTCTACCGATTCGTTTCGAGATTTGATTTCGAATTAGCCAATTATGCGCATTTTCAAAAATTTTCATGATAAGAGTAGTCGGTCGCCTGTCGGCTACGTATTGTACGACAAGATTGTATGATTTCTGATTGGATGATATTCTTAGGCGAGAGAGAGAGAGAGAGAGAGAGAGAGAGAGAGAGAGATGTACGAACATTTTTATTCGAACGGGAAAAAGAACGCCGCGTAGCAGCGCCTAGCAGACTCGAACGGTTTGTTAGCGTTAACTGTAAAAGGCGCGCGACAAGAGGGGGAGGGGGAGGGAGTCGGCTTTTCGGCACGGTCGTTCACTCTCCCGTTCGCTCCCTCGTCTTTCCTGTCGCGTCCATGCGCAAACTGCGCAGTAAACACAAACCCAAGTACATTTACCTCGCTCTACCGCTCGCTTCCGCGACCGCGATCCGCTCGATTTTTTTTCTTTCTTTCTTTCTTTCTTTCTTTCTTTCTTTCTTTCTTTCCTTGTCATTCCTCCCCGCTTCCTAGATCGTTCGAGGCGTTTAATGATGCGTCGCGCATATTAGACGGTCTTTCACCGAGACCCACTTTCTCCGGAAAACCGTTCACGCGAGCGTGCGTTATGTTACGTTACTACGTGCAAACTGCAATACGCGAATAAATTGTTTAGACTCGCCGAGTCAAATTGAATTAATCAACAGTTCAGTTATTTACGAGTCGTTTACGAGATCGACGCGATTAAACCTTATCGACGTGTGCGAGCCTAACTGTGTGACGCGGGCGTCACGATCGTGATTATAAAAGACGACAGCGATAACCTCCGATAAGAGGACGAATAATGATACGATCAAAGAGCGAAACGCCAATTTTATTTTCTGCCGGATCAATATTTTTCAATGATAATCGGAATTATCTCTGATCTAGTAAAATGATAAATAATATAAGCCAACATCTATTTCGCGCGTTTCTTACACCAATGTTCATTGATGCTTCGATTCTTGCCTTATCAATTTGACAATCAATCGATCAATTTTCTAGTGCCCCTATATCAGATCCTATATTATATCCTACACCTACTGCGCATCTTCAAATACAGCAATTTTATTATTATCCGAATGCAGAGTACACATGCAAATACATATCAAAAATAGAAAACTTGTAATGCAAAATAAGAAAAAAATACAATTATATAAATGTGTATGTACATATGATATGCGTAATATTGATATTTAACACATAATTCCAGTTAGTACAAATCTTTTCTTGCAAATTATTTTTATACAAGATGTACAATATCTTTTAGTAGTATATAAAAAAAAAAATTGAACGATTTTTGGAAAGATTATTACAGATATAAGGAAGTACAAATAGAAAATCTGATATGAGTAGATAATTTTCAACAAATTCAAAGATTTGCTCTTCAACAAGCTTCCAAATATAGATAGCGTAGTATACATATATATATATATATATATATATATATAGATAATAATAAACAAACGAAAATAACGGGCTTGTTTTTTTAGATAGAAATAATTGATATATACGTGAGGCCTATCGATATCGCTACGAGATCGTGCATGGCATATCGTTTAAATCAAGATAATCTGCTCGTGCACACATGGCAAGTTAGCGAGCCTACGTAACATCAGAACTTCGCAACATGAACAACAGCAGATTACAAATTCAAGCACACGTGCCGGTAAGCGTGACTTACCGCCCCTTGCTGATTTAAGCAAGGATTAAATGTCACCGTTCAGGAACTATATGATCGTCCTTACGCTATTCACGTTCCCGCAAAATGGCGGCGGAGTTAACACCTCTTTCGGAGAAGCCCGTTTTAGCGGAAAATATACGATACAGTTCGCTAATATTATTGCGTTGAAAAGTGGACATTACCGTGGTGTGCGGGAATTCGAAGGCGTCTAAAAGTTTAACGTGTATATGTGTGTGTGTGTGTGTGTGTGTGTGTGTGTGTGTGTGTGTGTGTGTGTGTGTGTGTGTGTGTGTGTGTGTGTAATCTGAGCGCAAACACGCGAGATAGGACGGGTGGGGGGATAGGGGTTCGCATAAAAAGTGCGTCTTACCTCGGATTGACAATATGCTTATATCCAAAGCTACACTGCAAACATATAAATGAGATGATCAAGAGAGAGAGAGAGAGAGTGGGTTACATGGTAAAACAAACCTTGATCGCAACAACGCTCGACATGTAAGAGACATTGATTAGTAGACATTAATTACATGATGCAAGATCGGAAGAACATCCGTCGCGAGCTCGGGTGACAATCCGATCCTGTTGTTGGTAAGCAAGGTATATATATATAAAGTCGGAGATCTCGAAACAGGAGCCCATATATCGCGCGAAACGTCGTAGTAAAAATAAAAGCTTATCAGATCTGTTCGTTAAAGTCGCGATAGTTCCCGATTACGTTTTTCGACCACGCGAGTATCAACGGGGTACCGACGATAATAATTAAGCGTAATATCTTAATATCGGCCGTGTCGTAATAATTATTATATAAAAAGCGATTATTTGTTAAATTGATTCGACGTAATCTATGTTGTCGACCGGCGCGTTCGTTCCTCGGCGCGATAAGCGCGTCGCGAAATACGAGCTTGAAGCAATTTGACGCGCGGAAATCGATTCCGCGTTGGGAATCGCGTAAGTCGCCCCCGTCTCTTCCTCGCGAATTATCGCGATTACGAGCGGATTCAAAGCGGAGAATTTCAAAATCCGGATGTATTATCGGACGGTCTCTTATATAGTGGCGCCTCGAAATTAAAAAAAAAAAAAAAAAAAGTTGCCTCGCGTGAAATTTTTTTCTCTTCTCGGTATTATTCATCATTGTCACCGTCGTCGTTGTTTCCGATTAATAATGATGAAGAGCATAGATATGAAGTCTGCTCGAAAGGAAAATGTGATGTCAGACTTACGGCATATTCTTGACAACCAGCTCCGAATCAGTCTGTCATAATCGACGTAATCGATCACCTCATCGAAATCGAACGGCAATGCGCCGTTTTGATCTCCTCGGCGTCTCCTGGGAATGTCCTTGCTATGGGGGCGGTGCTGGGGGTGGTGATGGTGATGGTGGTGGTGATGGTTGTGGTGACCGTGGAGGATCTCGGAGCCTCCTGAGCTGTTCGCATTCGAGCTCTCCGCCGGGTCTTCTTCGATGGCGCTCGTTAACAAGGAAGTATCAGCGGAGTCTGCTGCCATACCGACGGCACTGCAATGAAACCGGTCGGCGATGGGTTTCGGTGACCATCACAAAAACGAACTTACGATAACGATAATCGCGCATTCGCTAATCGACGTATTTAATTCACTCATCAAAAGTGCAAACAACATGCAACAGGCCGATAATATTAACAAATTAAGCGGGGTATCATAACATTGTATCCTGCCATTCCACAAAGTAATGATAAATAATTGCAAAGTTATCACTTTAAACGCGCAAAGTCGCGAGACCGGCGACACCGAGGTGAAGAGACCCATCGGAAGAGAGGTGGTCCTCGGTTATTCCTCCGAGGCGAGGAATAACTCCTTATCGCCACGATAAAGAGAATTGAGATCTCGACAGTTTATTCGACCTTCGTTATCGAGAAAGCGCGAATATTTTTTGAGATGAGGCTGAAGTAGAGGAGATAAGGGAGACAGCGCTCTCTCTCTCGAAGTTGACAGAATGTGTTCCGCGCGAAGTGAGATGACGACAGGTCGGGGACGGGTCTGATTACGCCCGGTGGCGCGTCATCGTCATCTCGCGTTTAATTGCGATAACCGAGATTGCGGCACGTACAAAGCGGGTTATCGCGGCGCGCTAGAAAGGAAAAACAGCCGGCGTTATAACGATGCCGATATTAACATGCCGCGGCATCGCGCGCCGCGGAGACAGATACATATCACGACGGACGTGACCTTCCGACCCGGCGCGGCGGCCGTCGGCGGCAACAACGACGACGACGACGACGACGACGACGACGACGACGACGACGATGACGTTTTACTATCGGCGCGTAATCAATCGACGTTCACGGTTATCGTTCCACGGTACTACGGTGGTGGCTCGCGCGTCTCGCGGCGCCGAGCTCTGTTTTATCAAAGGCGGCGTGGAGAAAACGGCAGCTGCACGTGCCGCCGCGGACAAGGACGGCTCTCTCTCTCTCTCTCGCCGGCGAGGAGACGGAGGTACGTTCCCGAGGGAAGAGGGAGATCCTCCTGGCGAGGCGGACCTCTCTCCTGACAAAGGCCAGCGCGCGCGGAGCCTATACCTTTCGTCATCCGCACGACGACAACGACGACGACGACGACGAGTCGGGAAAGGAAGAGGTATCGATCCGACTCGTGCCGGGCTCAATAATTCCGACAAGGGTCCCTTCTCTCGTTCCTTTAACGCGAGAACGCAATTTGTTAGCTCCTGCGCGATGCGCACTGCCCGCCGCCGCGCTCCTCTCCTCTTTTACCTGTCCTCCGTGTTTACGCGCGGTCGATCGCGACCGTTCGATCCTCGGTCTCCTTTCTTATCCCTCTTACTCCCACCCCCCCCTCCCCTCGCCCGTTCGGCTTAAGAGCTAATCGATTTCGTCATTAATTCGGGAGATGAGCGCGAAGATGGAATTGACCTTTGGACCCCCTCGATGCTCCGAATATAAGAGACGCGATATAGTGCCGCGTAACTCCAATTATTAATCGGCGATATCACTTATGTAAAGATTGAAATAGATTTTTCACAAGAGGACAGACAACAGACGACAGACGTACATATATGTATATATACGCGACGGAAGAATTATTTGACGCGCGATATTAAATGTGAATTTAATTTTTTCGTACCTCGCGAGGAATTATTTCACTGCATGGCATGGAACATGTTACGATATGCGAACGCGGTATGCGATCAGCTGTGCCAAAACTCGTAAATATTCACCGGCGCGCGCATACCTGATTTTTATGGCTATTATCGCCGCACAGCTTGCGGAAAGCCATACAGCTCCGCCGCGCGAAGCGAGAACACGTGCCGGCCGCATCGATCGACTCCGCTACGATTTAAACGAATCCGATATCGATAATGAGGCGATGGCGATAATGAGGCGATTTCGTGCGTATGACGCGCGCGCGCGCGCTCGCGACGATGCTTCGAGAAGCTTGACAGTTTTTTATGTCTGCAATAGTGCAGTTTCTGCAGTTTCTGCAATACTCCTAAAAATACTCACGCGGAAAATATATATATATAGA
>NW_028297113.1:729599-738213 GCF_055798465.1 Pogonomyrmex barbatus | reverse complement strand
AATCGGAATATTATTTATTATACTATATAAAGATTATAATGCTAATTAATATGGTTAATGTAATAAACTTGCGACGTTTCTTATATAATTTTCGCATAATTTCTTAGGAAATAAGGAAATTTAACGCTCTCTCTTCTCTTTGTAAAAAGTATTTTTCACTCATATTCAAATTCAAATTAATTTCTCAGAAACTAATGTTTTACACAATTTTTTTTAAATATAAACCACTGATACTTTTATCCTCTTATCTTTTTTTATATTTTTTCATAAAAAGTAATTTGTGCTTTTGTCGAATAAATTATAATTTTCCAATATGAAAAAAAAAATATTTACAATATATATATATATATATAATATTATATACACACACACCACAAAATATTGAGGTAAAATATTTGTATTGCAAAAACTCTTAATTTTGCACGTAACTTTATGTTTTTAAGCTCAATTGATTTCATCAATTTACTTCAATTTCTTTTTTACTAATAATATTCTCGGTACAGTATAGATCGAATTATATGTTTATCTCATGGGATTTCTCACAATTACTATAACTGCGCATTCCTTCTCTCACTTCACGTGAACATTTTAGTTTGAGCGGATAAGCTGTAGTCGCAGAAGAAAAGGACAAAAATCCGCATTTGCAATCTAAGTAAAGTTTTACATATTTATTCAGCTCGCCAGTTGCATGAGTACATTTTGATCGACATGGGGCATAGTGTTTGGCAAGTTTGTTAAATTAAAAAGCGGAATGATGACGCGAATGCAAAGTTTTTGCACTCTTTGCGCACTTCGCACAATAACTGCACAAAGATAAATCGAGAAAGACTTCATTAAGTGAATTGTCAAGTAGTTCGGCACACACAGAGCAGAAATCCCGTGCTATTGTTTCACTCAACTTCCATTCTCCTCTTATATCCAACTAAAACGGATTGCGCATTTTGGTAGAATTTTAGACGTTTTAAACAATCCGTTTTAGAAGAAACTTTCGACGAAACTGAAAATTGAAAAACATATAATAAAAACAAAACGGAAACACATATTTGAGAAATGAAATAAATGATTATCTCTTCTTTTTTATATCATAACAATCTAGTTTGATAAGTAAAAATATTATAGATATAAATATTAAATTATTGTAGAATTTATAAAACAATTTTTTAAATTCTAATAATCTAATAATGTAATTAGAAATAATTTTTAAAATCTTTCATTAATATTAGAACATTTTATAATTTTTTATGATACATTAATATACTATCAACAATTTAATAAATAGTTATTATATAAATTACTGATATCATATATTAACCATATAATTATCATATATTAACCATATCATAAATGTATTTAATCTAAACATATTTCAAATAGTCGATATATAAAAAAGATGAGATATTTTAGTTTGTCATGTTTATATTCTGAAAGTTTAAATGCGTGAATATCAGTGTTTAACACAAGAGACTTAATGTAGTATCGCAGGAGAATTGTTTCAATAATTAACATAGTTTATTAAAATTCAATTTAATGGAATTGATCTAACACTATAAGCTCATTTAAGGGAAACTTTACGAGGATAACCAAACAAACTTCGAACAATACACAATTAGGCTAAGTATGATAAATTAGTAATTATAATCACCAGGGACCATATCGTAATTACCAACAACATATCGGATATTATGATATATTTATCAGCTGTTATACAATAGAATACAAACTGTTGTTATAAATAACAAGTTTTTTTCATTGTAAAAGACAAGTTTAATAATTTCAGTTTTTATCAGAATACATATGCAAATGGAAGTATTTACGATGGTCGTCTGAAAAGTTTTGAGTCTAACATAGAAACAAGTATTTTTCAATCAAATTCAGTTTTATTTTTCAATGTAATCTTCTTTTAAGTCAATACACGTTTGTAAAAAGAGATGTGACATTAAATGGTACTAAAACGCACTTAAATTGTTTCCTAACTGCAATAGTGTTGAATCTTCACTGGCAATATCTACATTACTGAAATTAATAAAACATTTTTCATTTGGAAGAAGTTCTCACTCAGTGGTTTAGTTTTTGAGATTACACAAATATTATAAATTCTTTCGCAAGATGAAGTTGAAGGCTTACGTAGAGAGAACTGTGCGCTCTCAATGGATTCCTGCTTGTCCATCCCAACAAAAAAGTGAGCAAGTCTAATGTTTAACAACTGGACGCTCTTTTCATTTAGCCACAATGTCAAATTTAGTTCAGTGTTGTTAATGATCAACGTTCGACACAATTTAATCAAGGAATAGAATTACGGAACAAAGAAGTGTCATTCCGTTTCGTCAGACACGACATTTGATCACTTGACTTCTCATATCTTATTCTTGCACTGACATGTAAGTCTCACAAACATTTTAACTCTTTCCAATTTTTTACTTCGATTAATTTTCATTCCACTCAATCTTTAGATTTATACTTCGTATACACATTAACATCGACTCTTGGACTCTTCTATACTTGACTATACTTGACAACTTTTATGAACTGTTTTTAAGTACTGACTCGGAATTATTCCTTATCAATCGATGAATTCTCCCGTTATACGGTGCCATTTGAGATTTCCGCAAGATTCCGTAAGATTGAGGTGCATCAGTGTGAGAATAAGGCAATAACATCGATATTATTTTGTAAGACAATTTCCGTCGGCATCTCTTGTCGACTCTGTTGCCTCCATAACAATTTTATATAACGACATTTACTGATTTGGATGTGGTAATTATGCGTCTGATTGTCAATTCTTAAATTTATTCTTATAATTTATTATATTATTTACATTATTATAATCGTTATCTTTGCGCTTGATATGACGCGTTCTGTAATTTTTACTGGGCTAGTTTTTATGCATTCACAATTTCCCTTCGTTTTTTATTGCGTTTGTTAAGAAAAATTGCTGAAGAAGGCTCCATGAAACCAAAACGTAAATATCTAAATTATATTGAAGATAACTTTGCTAATTGTTGTTTTTAATTGTTGTTTTTAAATAAACAATAAATATTGTTTATTTGAATTTGCTTTTGTCACGTCATTCCGTTTTCTCGTGCATTGGCCTTTCTTTCCTCTAGTGGATCCAAGTTTCAACGATTATTAATCGACGCAAAAAGTTCGACTCGTTTCGTTTAAACTGCTCCAACAGAGCCTTGGAAATGTTCATTCGAATGCGTTTTTGGTCCACAATGAGCAAACGCAGCACTCAACGCGCTTAATTCTTTCTTTAGTCAATATATGACAAACACCTTTCGATATGCCCACAGCTTCTGCTATCTCTCTAACTTTGATTCGTCCAGTACCATTTGGTGAACTTTATCGGTAATGGTCGCAGTTGTTGGCCGCCCCGAACGCTCATCATCAGCCAAGCTGGTACGATCATGTTTAAATTCAGCTGCCTATTTTTTCACGATGGCAAATAATGGAGCAGAGTCCTCGTAAACAGCGTTTAACTCAGCATTAATTAGGTGTATTGCCTTTCAAATGCAAGATTTTAATCACGGCACGATATTCGATTTTTTCCATTTTTACAAAAACATTGACATCGATTGGCACGAATAACTGTCAGTGTCCAAAATGGCTACAATTCTCAGGTATCTTTCAAAGCAAGTACGATTGTAATACCAGAATGATTGTGATGAGTAATGCCATTTTCATATTAAGACTCAAAACTTTTCAGACGACCTCCGTATTCCGTAACATTCTTTCTACGTTATATTTATACATTTTTCTTTGATTACTTCTACGTATCATATCAATATCACTTATATTTAGCATTTATATATAGTACACATATAGCAATTGATCAATTGCTTAGCAGCAATAGTTTTTTGTAGGTTGAATTTCCTGGTATTCATCAATCAGATTCAATTGCTATTCACCTGTCAGATCTGTTGACTGCAGTCAACCATTTATCATATGCAGCTGTAAAACGACTTAATTTTATTTTCATTCAAACATGTCACTACACGATCGTCGTCCCAGTTTTTGTTGTGAAAATGAGGCACGCGAGGTAATCTCCGCGTTTTAACAACCAAGGCATTCATCATATTCGTTCATCGCACAACTTTTAATTATTAAATCTGAATATAAACAAGAATAAAATAGTATTTTCAATGTCGATTTAATTTTTTTTTCATTTAAAGTTGGAAATAACTTTTATTGTTATACATATTCCGAGTGAGAATTACTTTGCGTTGTTTCGCGTATGCAAGATCTCTTTTCTGTATTTTTAACTGCAACAGATTGATTGATAGTTATACATGCGAAGCAGCCAAGCAATATTATTGTGGTAGTAAAATAGTAATATATTATAAAGATATATCGTTTATTTTAGAAAATAAAATCAATATTTTTCCTTTATATCCTTATAATAAATGCTTATTTATATATCTTTTGAAGATTATTAAACGCTATTAAGCTCTTTCAGTAAAAATAGAAGATGGATTTTGCTATAGTGTCTTTACAATGCAAGCGTCAACTTAATAGCAAAAATTAATGCTATTCAATAATAACTTTATTCAATAATACTTTATACGTCGTCTGATGTCATCCAGAAGCATTCTGAATACTAATCGCAAAGTTTATTCAAATCCCTTTGCAGTTTCAAAATGCAGTAAAAATACCGCGTTTCTTTATCGATACCTTATGCCATCGCCGCGTCAAGAAAAACATTGCTATGCCAATTGAAACTTTATATGGTATAATTTTCTTCGCTATATTGCAAACTTTTCAATGATGTGCATTTGTTTTCTTTAAATAATTATCTAAACGTAAACTTGTATGCAATAGAACACATACAAAGTATACCGATCCATGACACAAATGAGTTCGTCGACATTTTGCATATCCTTGCTACATGGAATGCCGATCCATGACACAAATGAGTTTGTCGACATTTCGCATATCCTTGCTACATGGAATGCAAATTTACACATCGCAATTTTTTCGATACATACCGATACTTTGAAAATTTTGCAAATATTTAGAAAATTTTTCTGTATAAAATTTGCTAATCTAAAAAATACAAAAAAAAATATTACAAACTCATAAAATTTAGAGATTAATAATTTAATGAACTATTACTAACTAACAGTCTTTGCTTACATTTTATTTTATTGAATTATACAATTACACAATTACATTGTAAAAAATGTGATAAAATTAACAAAAATTTAACGCATTTAAAATGAATAAAATTTAAATTTACAAATATAACTTCTAAATAAGAAAAGAAACAAATAATCTAACTTCTGTGAACCTGGCACCCGATTTTCGAAAAATGAACTTTTTTATATGGAAACAGTTAGTATTTTGTTTGTAGTTGTTTGTAGTAACGATAATTTCGTTTGTAGTTCAATTCATTAAAATATATCAAAATTTAAAAAAATGACTTGCACCCAATTAACATTAAAATATTTTAAATCCGCTTGCGCAGTTTTTTTTAGAATCGTTTGTAGTTGTTTATAGTACTTTTAATTTCGTTTGTAATTAAACCGTTCAAAAGTTATAACAATTTAAACAAATGGCCAAGAGTGAACTTTGTCATTTTTTAAGATAGCGCAAATCTGCTTGCGCAGTCTTTTTTAGAATCGTTTATAGTTGTTTGTAGTGCTTTTCGTTTCGTTTGTAGTTGACCCGTTCAAAAGTTATAACAATTTAAACAAATGTGCCAAGAGTGAAAAAAAATGAACGCAGATTTGTCATGGAGAAAAGTTGTCCTCAATAAAACTTAAAAAATATTTGTAAATGAAACATAAAAAAGAATTATTTTTATATTTAAAATATAATAAACTTTTGCTTATATTGTCTTAGTAATTATAAATGTAGTAATATTATTATTAGCAACAAAATAAAATGAATACAGATTTGTCACAAAAAAAATTGTTAATAACTTTTGAACGGTTCGACTACAAACGAAACTAAAAGTACTACAAACAACTACAAACGATTCTAAAAAAGACTGCGCAAGCGGATTTAAAATATCTTAATGTCGGGTGCAAGTCATTGTTTTAAATTTTGATATCTTTTAATCGATTTAACTACAAACGAAATTATTGTTACTACAACTACAAACAACTACAAACAACTACAAACTAACTGTTTCCATAAAAAAGTTAATTTTCCGAAAATCGGGTGCCAGGTTCACAGAGGTTAATCTAACGTATTCAATATAAATTTGGTACAAATTCGAGCGCGAACTATTTTGCAAACAATGTACTTTTTGTTAAATGTTACGATAGATTTATTCAAGCTTTCTTCCAATCCAAATTAGACATTTCTTGTCTGATCATTTTTGCTTTTTTATTTTTGATCGCTATGATAGAGTTACATATATATGTCAAACATTTGTCGTTTAGCGCATCTTCCAATACTAATCATTTCCTATCGAAAGGTCAAAATATAATAGGTCATAATATAAAAATTTAATAGCAAAATTTTCATAAAGTTTACGATATCGTTCTTCGTTCTTCAAGTTTTCCATTGAAGAAGCGAGGGGAATATTGCGATGCAATTTATTTTGTTGTCATTTCCTGCAAATATGCTGATTGTCTTCGGACTCCATCGCGAATAGTACTTCGTCGAGTTTCGCTGTAGTCGCGAAGAACTTCGTTCATGTTGTAATCGAGAAGTTTCGATCAAGAGTAAGAAGTACATATTTCGATATATTTAAATATAAATATATCAATCACCAATCTGCCAAAATGCATTTAAAAATAAAAACAAGAACGTAATAAAGAAAACAAATTTTTTTTCTTCAAATTTTAATTAATAAATTTAAGTGATAATGTACGTACCACAAATAATATTTTTTAATTTTTAAATTATGATGAAAACTGAAATTGATTGAAATCTAAATTGAAATTTCTAAACTACACATTTTATAAATTCAAGCAAAAACTTTTATATGTTTGATGTCTGATAATTTTCCTAAGATCACTTCTGTGGATAAATGTTTGAAAAACATAAACATTAGACAAAGTGCTCAAGTACTTTTAATTAATGCGACATGTATTACTACAATTGACAAAAGCGATTATCGCGGAGGACGCGATATTTAAAGTGCTTGTTTCAACACAGCTTATGGCAACACAAGACAATGTACGTCACAAAGAGCTACTATTATGAAGCTTTTCAAGCTGTTCGCTGCAAGCACAATAATAATTTTGTGCGCAGTAATAACTTAAATCTCAATTCATCAGCATTTCCGGGAACTTAACAATAAACTTAACAATAAATATTCCTGTTGTCACTATGCAATAAGAATGAATGGCCGCGTTTTGTATTTCGATATACATATTTATAAATTTCGTTTCCTAGGATGCGATTGTTCTGTAGTGATTAAATAACAATATGAGAACAATGACGTCGAAGCGAAAATAACGCAAAATTGTGATAATTAATTAAATGTGACTTCGTTGCTCATTAGATTGAAAATTAAACTATAAAGAGTAGTAAAGAGGGTTGAAATGTGTGCAATGACTTCTCTCGATAGTAATTATTCCCTTTGTCGCTGTAATAATTATAATAATATAATTATAAAGCGTTATATCGCGACGATTACTGTCATCAAAACAATAATACGATTCAATATAAGTCAAAATTCGTATTGGGATTATCCGTTGAATATCAAGAATGCAACATCAAGAGACTTATTCTTTAAACGATAAAGGATCCAAAATATTTTCAATCCTCTACGCACAAAATTTTGCCCATCCACGAATATCGAATGGACGATTTTCATTAGTGACGGCGCTCTTCGCTAAATTAACAAAAAGCTACGAGGTCGTAAAAAAATCAGACCTTTGTCAACGAATGAACAAACGAACGAACGGCTCATTCATGGAGCGTTACAGAGCATGCGATAAAATTCATATTCGCAATTAGTTCTTATTCCTGCTGTGCGGGAAGCCAAAAAGTTCTCATAGTATTTAGGCATTTCTCATAGTGCATTCGAAAATTGACTATTATCAAATAAATAGTAAAGTTGGCAGCATTGAAAATTATTCATTAATGTTATTGATCTTTCAATAAGAAATCAATTGATCATTTCTGAAAGTCTGGTTTTGCGATAATTATTTGAAAAATGGACTATATGATAAATAAACAAAAAAAGAGCTGCAAAAGATTATAATGCAAATAAAATTGTAGAAATTATTCTATTACCATAAACAGATGCAACGCGTGTCACAAGAATTAAATGTTTTTATATTTTTCTTTGCAGTGCTTTAAATGCTTTTATATAGTTTTATACTATTAAATATTATCTTTGTTAAACATTTTTGAACTTAAATGATATGTCAAATAATATTTATACATGTAATATAATTGAATAATCAAAATTCCGCATACATAAAAAATTGGAAATGTCTTGTCCCTTTCAGAAGTGTAAATGCTTAGAAACATAGAAATATTAAATAGGGCTCTGTCGGAACAATTTCTAGTCCTTTAAAATTATAGTATGTTAAGTATCTATTTAATTATTCTCCAGAAAAGCGATCCTGGAATGATGCGAACTTACCGTTTAATTACGAATAGTCTATTTTAATCTCGTTTCATTTTGTTATACATCTATTAAAGAAGATGT
>NW_028297113.1:714599-727099 GCF_055798465.1 Pogonomyrmex barbatus | reverse complement strand
CGGACAAAGTGAGACGCTAGGTTCACACCGCGTTTCACTTTGTCCTAAATAAGTTCCGATGTCCGCCAATGCAAGATTTTGAAAGATTTATAGTTCTACAAGAGTTCTATAAAGAGTTCTGTCAAATTAAAGCACAAAAAATTATTTAAACATAAATACAGAGTAATTATTAATGTAATAACAGATCGAGCTAAACTACAAACAAATAATTCGGAGTTCTGGCTTAAAAATTATACTTTTTGTATAGTTCTCAACATGCAGAAGCATTTTCTAAAGAGTTCCGGGCAATTGCGATAACGTACAATTGTTAAATAAATAAATATCACTCGAGCGTCACGTACTTAAACATATAGGTATGAGACGCTGGCCGTTATTTCGGAGTTCTGGCTTAAAAATTAACTTTTCATATAGTTCTTAACATTCTTTATTTTAAGTTTCTTTATGTTAAGAACTATTCTACTCGTACGTTATTATAATTGCCCGGAACTCTTTAAAAAATGCTTCTTCATGTTAAAAACTATACGAAAAGTATAACTTTTAAGCCAGAATTCCGAGTTGTTTGTTTGTAGTTTAGCTCGATCTGTTATTACATTATTACATTAATAATTACTCTGTATTTATGTTTAAATAATTTTTTTTGCTTTAATTTGACATAACTCTTTATAGAACTCTTGTAGAACTATAAATCTTACAAAATCTTGCATCGGCGAACATCGGAACTTTAGGACAAAGTGAGACGCGACGTAAACCTGTCTCACTTTGTCCAAACCGATTTTTTCGCTTTAATGAGCAGAACTGTTTGTTTAATTTATCAGGAACTCTTCGAAACTATTCGAAAGGAAGTCAGAACTCTCAATAATTTGTGAGTTTCCGCGAAATGAGACGCCAACTTCACACACACGGATTATCGACACATTACAGCCAGCATGAATTCTGGCATTGGCTTTACAGATTGCAAAATCCTTTTGTGCAATTGAAACATAGCACAAAAAAGAAATGCGGGTCGATTTAACGAGAAAATCGATAAAAAATTAAATTCATTTTATTTTATCAAGCAAGCTTATTGAATGTTTTATCGACCCCGTAGATCGTTTGTCCTTGTCTTTCCTCTGCAGCGCTATCTATTGCAAGATCTGTGAACTACAATTATTTATCATTTTATAGCCAAGCATATATATACGCATAAATCAGACACAATCTCAAGTGTTAAACTTTTTTTCTAAGCTTTAAATCATAAATCCAAAAATATAGTATTGTTTATTCATGTAGTCCAAAGTGCGGGCGCACTCATTTTGTATATACGGGTTGTAAAATTTTTGTATTAAGGAAATGATCTGATGACAGCTGTACGAGCTAAAATTGACTGAATTTTTTAATTTTTTTTTATTTACTCGTTAAATCAATCGTCCCGCACATTCTTTCTGTGCGTATTTTAATTGCCTGAAAGGATTTTGCAATTTGTCAAGCCAATAAAAAATTCTTTGGTGCACTGTAATATGTTGGTAATTCCCATCACCTTAGGATCCCCTTAACACGATGTTTTATAATTTAAAGCCTGAAGTACGATTTATTATGATTACGATAATCTTATGCTTTTATCAATTAAATTATTATTAATAATGTACATGTTTTACACAATTCATTATTTCGCATTTCTATACCGAAAATAGATTTTATAAAAAAATTTTTGTATTAGAAAAAAAGCTATCTTATTATTTGTACAAAAACTTGATTTATCGATTTATATTATCAAAAGTAACATTAATATCCATTAATCTTATAAAATTTTAATAGAAAATTATTTAACAGCAATTTTTAAATATCAATAAAGTTTAATATAATTTTGACATAATATAAAATTTAAAATATTTTATATTATTTTGTTTATTTAATCATTTTCTTTACAAGATGGTAAATTTGTAAAAATACCACACAAATTTAGTATCAACAACTAAAATACTAGTAGCTGGACAAGCATATAAAGTTATAAATGCCATTTTTTCATCATGAAACTTGTCGAAAAGAGTCATTATACGAATATGTGTAGAGGAGGAACATCTAGCACTTGGATTAAAATTGATGATGCACAAGTTATAAAAAAAGCAATAATGTAAAGGCGCTAAAGATATTTATACATTATTTTTACAAAAAATTGTTACTAAATATATATATTAAGCCATTATATAAACAGATCATATTTAACAAAAATATTTGTTATATAAAAAAATGTCAATTATAGTTGCGTCAATTATATTGTTAAAGGTGTCAAGCATAAGCGCGCTCTTCAAACAAAAAAATGCTTAACAAAATGCATGATATCATTACAAACTTATCTTTTTAAAAAAAGGTAAAAAAGGATGTCAAGTAAAGAGACATACGTGTCCTACGGATATTGCTACACAAAGTCCGATTCATAAATTTTTACTTTAAGAAAGTCGTCATTATTATTTGTATAAAAGATTTGATATTAATAACTGGCGCCAAGTTATGTCTTACTATAAAAATTGCGTACTATAAGAACCATCTTATTCTACTAAACCCAAATGATATGCATTATTTGTATAAAAAATAAAATAACTGACAATACCTTTTATTTTAAGAAAATAGAACCTAAATGGTATGTATCTTTGTATCTTCATTGAATAGTCTTTTTACCCTAACCCATGTGGTAGTACTTTTAATTCTTAAAAAAAATTTGAATTTTCAATGAAGAATCCTCCTATTCTGATTCAAGTGATACTAGCCTTAATTCTTTAAAAAAGAAAATTTTATTATTTCACATTACTTACTGAACTCAAATGTAATAATGTATAAAATTTGTATAAAAGATTTGATATACCATTATTTTTGAAAAATAAAATCCAAGCGGTAATATCTTTAATTTAAAAATAATAAAAAATTATATATATATATATATATATATATATATATATCTTTCTATCTATTCAAGACTCTTTTTTCTAATCTAAGTGGTAATAATTATATAGCTTTAAAATATGCAAATGAAGCAAGAAAACTGCGAAAGACTTTTGCTTAATAACATATTACATGACTCTTACGACCATAAAATGTATCAAGAAACATTTACAAAATACTTGCGCGACTATCAGCATCACATCACCCACAAAGTAGCGATCCTATCACTAGTCGCGAAACGCGCAGTCCATTGGCGCGTAATCGACAATATTAGGTGTACAAAAAAGTTCTGAGCTTTTTTTTGTAAAATTCAATCTTTATTCAAAAACAAACAAAAAAATATTAATCAGCGAAATATTCCCCGTTTGCATTAACGATCTTTTGCCATCTTTCGGATAGCTTGCGAATTCCTTAACGATAGAAGCTCACCTCACGGCTTCGAAGTGATAAAGTCATTAATGCATTTTCGTATCTCTTCAAATCTCACGAAATGTGTATCAGCCAAATGATGTTGCAGCGACCGGAATAGGTAGTAATCGGAAGGCGCCATGTCTGGGCTATACGCCGCGTGCGGGAGAAGTTCCCAGCCTAACGCAAAGATATGGTCCTGAGTCGCTTTTGCAACATGTGGTCGAGCATTGTCATGAAGCAAGATCACTTTACGACGTCCTTGGCCAGTAAATGGCCTCTTTTCTTCTAATGCATCGCTCAAATTGGTCAATTGTTGTTGGTAGCGGTCTGCCGTGATTGTTTCACCCGGTTGTAACAACTCGTAATACAACACACCTTTCCAATTCCCACCAGATACAGAGCAAAACCTTCTTGGCTGGTGGATATTGGGCTTTGGCGTCGATGTCGAAGGTTGACCAGGGTCAACCCATGATTTTCTACGTTTAGGGTTAACATAAAGAATCCACTTTTCATCGCCTGTAATGATTTTGTGCAGAAAATCTTTTTTCCGGAACTTTGAAAGCAAAGTGAGTGCAGTGTCACGCCGACGATTTTTGTTGTCTTCGGACAATTCATGCGGAATCCATCTGCCTTCCTTCTGAACCTTTCCCATCGTATGTAAACATACGGAAATGGTTTGCTGCGTAACGCCAAGTTGTTCTGCAAGCTCCTTTTCAGTTTGCGCAGAGTTTATATCCAGCAGTGCTTGCAATTCGTCCGTTTCAATCTTTTGAGGACATCCAGGTTCATCTTCAAGACTGAAATCTCCTTGGCGAAATTTTTGATACCATCTTTTACATGTAGTATGACTTACAGCGTTCTCACCATATGCAGCACAAATCATTGCAGTGGCTTCAGCAGCATTTTTCTTCAGATGAAACGCGAAGTGGATGGAAAATCGAATATGCTCTTTTGTTATTGCCATCGTGAATACTACTGATTTTTGAGGTTATGTGCATCAAACGCCAAACCGTATGGCATTTTAGGCCAAATGTCAACGCTTTAAAACCGCAAAAGGGCGGGAAGATATATAAAATTTAAATTGTTATTTCGGTTGTATGAAATCTAAAGCTCAGAACTTTGTTGTACACCTAATAGATTACAAACGACAAGAGCAAAAGCGCGTCCGCTCAGAGTCCAGCGTTCCCTATTTCCAGGCAAGCAATGCCTAAAAAGGTATATCCAAAGGTATACCCGAGCGCCCTAATAACGTATGTGAGTAGGCTTTACAAAAAAAGGTCCACGCACCCAACCATCATTATATCCGTGCGCATGCGCAAGCGCGAAAGCTAAGAAGACCGTCACGAACACGAATCGGCGCGTTAGATGACGCAATCAAAAATATGTTCATATACAACACACGAGAATGAACATGTTTTTACATAAATGCAACGACACTTAAAATCGCTCAAAAGTCGCGTGAATTGTATTATCATACTTTGCATGCGGATGGGCACACTTTCGCACAAAAAACAGAATTCAATATGACGAGACGTATTGCGGACAAGAAATAATTCTCGCAACAGAATCGTTAACTCTTTGATTAAAGAATACTTTACTTAACTTGATCCGTTGAACTCACATCGGATCCGGCTCGAAGAACTAAATGTTGCGACAATGATGACCATCTCCTGGTTCTTTTCTGGGCGATTACCGTGGCCGTGTAATTCTTGATCTTCAATGTCTTCTAATAACGAGAATTTTTAGATTATTTGTGTCCTGAAGGTTTGCGGGAGACGCTCCCGGTCGCACGGGTGTACTAAATCACCTCAAATTTTCCAATTTTTTATTGTTTGTGTCTGTATTGAAATGGCCCGCTATGTACGGGTTTGCACTTATATGGCCGGTCAAATCTCGCGGACTACATACGCTTTACGAGCGAGACTCGTCCCGCTACGTACGCTTTTCGCCCGTACACACTCGATTAAATCCACGGGTTACACACGCTTTTGAAACATTTGGCCTGCTACATACGCTTTATTGAGACTTCCGTCTCTTTATTGAGACTTCCGTCGACCAATTATAATCGAATATGAAAAGAATACTCGATACTATACTATGATTGGTCAATTTCTTACGACTTAAAGATTAAATACTTATTGTGGACCGACACTTACGCACGCTTTACGTCCAGGCTCTTGCCCTACTTATACTAGCAATATGACTTCGAGAGTACGGTAATTAACGGTACGATAGCTTAATGACAAGAGCATAGTAATTAACCCTACGATAGCTTAATGACAAGAGTCCAATAACCGACACATAAGAGCATAAAGACCGATACAAATTTATGACCGATCCGAACGCGAGACTTAATGCGTACGCTCGACACGTCACGACCGGCAATCATGCCCTGTGAGCGGCTTACGCAATCCGCCGCTCCGCGACGCAGCGGTGGGGGTAGCGCCGGTGCCATCTAAGTTCGCGCGCTCGCATTTCCGGAACACATACACTACATACATATACATACTATACAATACATTATTAAATTATATTATTTATAGATATTATCTGATATTTTATTTAAATTTTTACAAAATTATTGTAGGAACATAAAATAGTATTATAGGAACATAAAAAGCCGTAAGGCTTAAATAGCTAGTAGGATTCGGAGATTGTTATTATATAACATTGAAGCTGTTGTGGTCGTGCAGACTGAGAGATTGATTCGTAAACAAAGGATCCTGAATTCGAATCTCAGTCGCTTCGGTTAATTTTTCCGAGAATTTCCTACAAATTTGGGGACTCGTCCGGGATTGATGAAAGATTCCTACATGACTCGCGCCGAGCCTGAATTAAAAGACGAAGATGTGGAGGACGTTGATGGAGATTAGTCGAGCTCAAAGGAGACGATGATGTCGGGTTAGCCTCTCTGTGGATTGTTCTGTAACGATAATACGAATATGAGAAGTTGAATCCGGAAAAAAGAGTTGAGTTTGAGAGACAGAACGTTGAAGCGTAGCATCGCTAAGTGCGACGAAAGAACAAAGTACATTCAGGGATGAATGTAATTTTCAGAATGGCTGAGTTGTAGGAACATAAAAAGCCGTAAGGCTTAAAGGATAACGTTCCGAAAACGACATGCCTCCAATTTCAATGAAACTTTGTGAAAACTTTCCTTTTGAATCAAAATGAAAGCCTTTAAAAGGGATTTTTGATGACTAGCACTGGAAGATCATTTTTTACAGTGAAATAATAAAAATGTTAAATAAAACTTTACAATAATGAAGACAAGTGCTATGATTTTGATCTTGACATATGTTATCAAGGTCAAGATCCTGAATAATCCTAAAGAGATCTTAGTCCTCGCTCATTATTTATTAAAAAATTATTAACAAAAAATGTCGAAACGGTTTATACTAATATTAACGAACCAGTACTAATTTGTTAATGCATGCGTAGATATGTGAACGGTGAGGTTTCGCCACTCCCTATATACCTTCATCCCAAAAAAACCTGCTCCAAAAAATCCAATCAACTTATTTTAGCTTGTACTAAACATATAAATTTTAGTTAAACTTTGCATAAAATATTGTACACCCATGTAGAACTTCGCTCCGCGAGGTGGAAAATGTATACGTTGAATCAGTATGTTTCGTCCCTCTCCCCTTACAAAGGGCTCTACTACCAAAAGATCTAATCTAACCAAACCTTTATATCCTCACAATGATAATTAAATATGAAAAATTGTAATTTATTAATACATGTATAGATAGTAGACATATGGGCGGGGAGGAGCTCAGCTTCTTCCTTTGCACCTCGTTAAAACCTGTCCCAATCACAATTATAATTTTTTTTCAAATCAAAAATATTATATATCCATGTAGAATTTCGCTTTGCGTTGAAAAGTGTATACGTAGAATCAGTATGTTCCGCCTCCCCCTTTTTTCTATGAGGGCTCCACTACCGAAAAATCTAACCTAACCCAACCCTTATTACAATGATAATTAAATATCATTAGGAAAAATTGTAATTTGTTAATACGCGTGTAGACATATGGATGGAGGAGGAACTCCGCCCCTCCCTTTGCACTCCCACCCCGTTAAAATCTGTCCTGATCATAGTTGTAATTTTTTTTTCAAAAATATTGTACACCTATGTAGAACCTCGCTTCGCGTTGGAAAGTTATATACTTTCAAAGACAAGAAGATCCTTCCCAAATTCTTACAAGAATCGAAGATTATTTAAGAACCCGTAAATCAAAAGATCCTTCAAAAAACGGGCCACATGTTTATTAAAGAACGTATCCACTTTATTAAATTACAAATAAATAAAATTTCTCAAAAATTCTTTAAACTCTTTCTACTCTTCTCATTCACACTACAACAAGACATTTGGCAGATCTTAGACCACATTACATACGAACAAGCATAAGACATCAATGCGATGTCAAATCACGTCACGCAGTCAGCAGAACATAACATTGAAATAGGACATCAAATACTATTTGATAAAACAACCATAATAGCTACCCAGCAAATAAAATGCTAGCAATTTGCTAGCAAATTGGCAACAAATTCGATCAAATATTGACTGCAAATCCATAGCCATCTGTGTCTGCATTAGGCTCGGGATTTATCGACAAAGCCTGCTGACATGCTATGTCAGAAGACGGCAGAAACCGAACAGAACCTGCTGACATGCTATGCCAGCAGATTGACGATAGAAATCGAGCAGTCTGTTGACATGCTATGCCAGCAGATTGGCGGCAAAAACCGAGCAGAATCTGCTGACATGTTATGCGAACAGATTGGCGGCAAAAATCGAACAGAGTTTGCCTTAACTTCCTTGTTGGACGATTACGTCTTGCATCAAACATAATTACGTCTTGCATCAAACATAATTACGTCTTGCATCATACATAAAAATACGTAAATAATAAATGCATGTTTAAATTTTAATTATGATTTCGCTTATATAGAAAGTTTGATAATTTTTGCATGCGAGAAACGGACGCCATCTAGTGGTAGTTTTCCAATTATTGTGTTTAAATATGCGTAATGACAGGCTCTGCTCGGTTTTTACTGTCAATCTGCTGGCATAGCATGTTGGCAAGCTTTGTCATATTTTTGAGGACAGTTTGCTCCTAACGTCAGATATTACAGACTCTGTGCAATTTGTTGCTTTCTGTCATCAAATATTAGTAGCAGGCTTTGTTCAAAATCTGTTTCTGCAGGTTTTGCTATCGGGGTACGATTACCTCGTATTTTTCAAGGAAATACAGAGAGATTATAGAGATTCAAAAACATCACAATTTAAATAGAGATAATGATTACAATATAAGTGACATATGGAAACCATTCTCCCGATTGATCGAAAATGACTTCTCTCACTCTCTCTTTCTCTCTTTATCAGAGTTTTAGCCAATCTTTACCTTCTTGCTTCATTTTCCTCCACTTCAGCGTATATAAGGAAATTTCACCAGAGAAGCAGTATCAGATTGCGCTTCGCCCTGATGAAGTGAACTGCAATGTTCACGAAACGTTGTCATTCAATAATGTATAATGACAGGGATAATACCCGTAAAAATATTTGCCCGTAAATATTTACCGTAAAAACTTTTTTGAAAATAGTAACCGTGAAAGCCTTAAAAGCATTAGTAATAATAATAGTAATGATAATAACAGTAAAATTATAAAAAATGCATAACGATTTACTAAATTCATAAATTATAAATATGTATTAACATATGTAGATTATTTTATGTAATTGGAATATATAACAAAAAATATAATTTATTTATATTTAAGATATATAATTTCAAAAATATGAGAAATTGAAGGAATTTTGAATATCCTTTAATTTTCTTCTTATAATATGTATATACATTTTTTTATCGTCTCTTATTATTTTCTTCATTTTTTTTCATCAATAACATAGCAATATAATCTACTATTTTACTTACATTAATTCGATTTTATATACAAATAGATAAATTGACAAAATCTGATAATTTGACATGAAATTTTTTGTTAGATGTTTTGTGAAGAATTTCTCGCGTGAAAAATTTACATTTGCATATGATAAAAATTATCCAATCAAACGAAAGCTTACTTTTATGATTTTCACTAGATTTTGCGATGCACAATTGATCTTCTGGTTATTACGCATTGTTACTACTTTTAATTTAATATATCATAGGTCAATAATCTCAGTTGCTTAATGATACGTATAAACATAATCCCCGACATAATCCCCGATAATTTTATCAAATTATAATTCGTTATCAATGAATTGAGGCGTTATCCATTTTTCATTTTCGCATTTCTATTTTTGTTGGTGTTGATCGATCGCGATAACGCTGATATTTTAATGCTGCGACATATCGCTTTATATATACATTGTATTTATATGTGCAAAATGAAGAAATATTTAATTTATTTGATTGAATAAATGCATTTGTTTATATTTTATTGTGTAAAGTCCCGAGAGTCCACGATCGACACAGTCGAAGTAATACTTCTAAATTGATATGGAAATTAATAATTCAGGAGACTCCGAGGAAACTAATATATTTAACTTAACTTATTGTACAGGAAGGCCGGCGGTGACTATTTAATAAATATGTATACTGTCTGTCTAAGAAATTCTGATCTATCTTACAATTTGGAGAACTGTTAGCCGATACTCTTCGAATCCAAGAAAACCCAAATAATTACGAGAAGATCCGAGTTAAGTAACAAGAAAATATAACATGTGCGGTAACCTAAATATATATAGCAAATATGGAACAGACATTGTAGTTCGTTGGATAACATATCGATATTGTTAAGCGCATAATTATAATAGCTCATAGAAATAAGTTGTCGAGTTATTTATGACGAGCGCGAACGCTTCATTTTAGAACTCGATTACTTCCCATTCAGGGAGGAACATAATTTCATCTACGACGGGCGCTTAAATGCCTATATGTATGTAGCGATTTACTCTATGCGCGCCAAAGCAAGACGAGAATCAAAAAACATGACGAAAAGGGAAAATGCAGTGAAACGGGAGTAAAAAGATATAGCAGAATGTGAAACAGAGAAAGAAAAAGAGAGAGTGAGAGAGGCAGGGAAGATGTCAAACGAGAAAGATCGAGAAGGAACGACAGTTAAAGGCATATTACTGTTAAGGGGATGCTGGACTGACTCTGGCGAAAATGTTCACACATATGCACATCTAAACGTGTATAAATACATTTATGTATACATACATACACTCATACATATATTTCTATACACATATGATACACATATGAACAAATTTTGTGACCCTGATCGTAATAAGTGTCTAAGCCTAATTCTAAGAATTCAACGTTACTTCTTCATGTAATCTTCTAGTCTAGCAATATCAGTTTTGTAGATACAGGTAGATACAGTTTTGTAAAAATTTTTATATAAAGTAAATATATTTACGCGACTTGACAGCTTTGAACACCATTTTAAGGTACCAAATAGTAAAAAAGATCTAAATTAAAAATTTTTTTGTTCTCAATACGAAATTCATATGCTAAATGCGTATTAATGCATAAACTTTAATTGTGAAAAAGGATTTTCAGATCTATAAAATTAATAAAAAATGAGAGCAATACAAAAATTATTGCGTTTTATCAATAATACAGACAAGTCCAGCATCGCCTTAATGATCAATTTCAGCGTGCGAACAGGTTTAAGGAAGCGAATGAAGTTTACTTTACGCGATTGCTTCATCGCGATGGAAGAAGTCTATAATTGGGGGATAAAATTGGGGGAGAAAACCCCGCGAAGACTCGTGCTTGATCTTACTCTCGAAGATGTCCTTGGCCGATTATGTTACGAATTCTGTCGTGTTTCCTAGAAATGGAACTCATATCAATTATCTGATAGACGACAAACCGCAATTCAAGCCATTACGAGAAGAACAAAATATATTTTAGTAACAGGGAAGTAATTGGCAGACTCTTCTTGAAGAAGAGTTCTTTAAAAGTTGTATGTATCACTGAAGATACAGATTTCCTCTCCAATCATGCAGCTCAGAAAAGCAAATAAGTATCGAAACTTTAACTTGAAATAGGCGTCATTTCAAAAGAATTTTAATTTCAACCGCCGTGTTGACGAGACATCCAAACTGAAAGTTGAAAAAGTTATATTGACTTCTTAACATTCTGGCGTCGCTATACTCTAGATGTAAATCAGTAAATTCGAAATATTTATTTTTCTATAATTATAGAATACGTCGTCCTTCGATAATGTTTGTAACGTTTTCGAGAAGATATTTTATCTAGAGACCGTGAAACGTGCCATGCGACTCACATAACTTTGCGCAATCGACGAATTACGAGTTGTGCATCCAAGCTTGTCGATTTAATTTCCGAGATCGCAGGCGCTGTTCATAACTTGAATTTGCACGAACCGTCCTTCTCCATCCCATCTGATCCAATTAGCCGTTACCGCTGACCTCATTTGCTCTACTTTAATTACGACCTTCGTTCCGAACCTGGCGACTCCACACTGATGAAGAGCAATCGGCAAATCTGTAGTAGCCAACACTTCTAATCTCTGGATTTTCTCCAGTTTAAGCGATTTCTTCAACAAGGTTAAATATTCACTTTTAACGAGATTAAATTAAAAAATTAAAATAATATAAAAAAAGCTTATCATCGACAGGCAAGATACAAATTTTAAGTTGGAAAGACTAGTTTATTAATTAGATGGATGAATAATGATTTTTAGCAAATCTTCCACTAGTTTTTCTTCTATTTTTTTAAAATATTTAATATAATTTAATTTTTTTTCTTACTAGTAAATATTTATTATAAATATAAACAATCGAAAAAACGTGTTAGATTTGCTGAATAATCTAACTATTCAAAAATAGTTTAACAAATATTCTTCATCACTATTTCCATTTTTCCTTAATTTCTCAGCTTCCATTATCGTCAGATTTTTGCTATAAAAATCATGTAATTATTACAAATTCTAAAATCAAACATTTCTTTCTAAAGATATCTATATTCATAATTAATAATATTTGCCACACACACACACACACACCACGTACGCACGCACGCACGCACGCACGCACGCACGCACGCACGCACGCACGCACGCACGCACGCACGCACGCACGCACGCACGCACGCACGCACGCACGCACGCACGCACGCACGCACG
>NW_028297113.1:669373-714499 GCF_055798465.1 Pogonomyrmex barbatus | reverse complement strand
CACGCACGCACGCACGCACGCACGCACGCGCGCGCGCAGCACGCACGCACGCACGCACGCACGCACGCACGCACGCACGCACGCACGCACGCACGCACGCACGCACGCACGCACGCACGCACGCACGCACGCACGCACATACAAGTGAAAACCAGTCTTACTTTTCCAGACTTTTCCATGCCGAAGATTTGATTTAACGTCTGTCATGTTTAGGCGAGGAATCGATGAAAATTGCATTGCCTATTCGTCGCCGTGACAATCTATAAGTCCACGTAATCTTCGGGACAGCGACCAGAAGAAAAATGTGGTGAGATCTGCGTGACGCAGAAAACCATGTTTGTGGGTAGTAGCACGAAGGATATACCTTCGTTATCACAATTCTTTTTCAGTTTCTAAGAAAAGAAGAGACACGTTTTGTAGTTGCGATATTAAACTTACACAGCGCATTTAACCGCCAGGCACTCTCGGCCACTCCATTAAGTGCATCGTTTTTTGGGTTAATGTTCGCCGGGTTACACGTAGCACACTCGCTTTACGACTAATATCGCGGATCATTATTGGTGATGTTTCAGATATTAAGGACAAGTTTTATGAGCCATCCTCACAAGTGAGAATCGCGCATTTGCATTTTAACAACCGTGTGGGCAGGCGCAAAGAGCCCGCGAAAATGTGGCATCGCCCCGCTGTGATCTTAAATGCATATTTCGTTATGAATACCGATAGTTCGGTTATAATCTTTATGACATTTCGCGGCATTTCTTAAAGCGAGATTAAAAATCTCACGCAAATCTCAAGCAGCCGTAAAAAATTTATATTCTACAAAAACCAGATATACAAATCGGAACGCGAAATACTACGAATATAACTTGTTATTTTCCATAGCGCACGAGTATGCTCTATGCGCTGAAAATTTAAAAGAATCGAATACGTATGTTAAATTGTCTGTGCAATACTTTTGTCGAAGACATAATATACCTTTCTTCAACGTAGGAAGTTTTGATCACTCGCGTGCCTCGAAGTTTGAAAATCGGGAAACGTTTCACGGTTTAAGAACTGTGAGATGCCATCGTTACGGTACGCTATTGAAATCTAAAGCGATTCAATCCGCGCATCTCCTGATTGTATTAATCGATAGAGATTCGCGTTCGAGTTTCCGGGTAATTAATCACCCGTCGAACTATCTCGCGTTTCGGTGATTTCGGTGTTAACGCGCGGCACAGCTGTGATCTTGCGCGATATTGTTGTTTATGCGACCACCGAGCCTTGACGAGGATTGATTAACGATAAAATTAATTAATAAAATTTGGTTTGATCGTGGAACAATGTCAGTTTCGACCTCTGATAAGTTATCCTTATTGCTGAACCGCGCACTCGTAATTGACGGCGGAATTTAGGATGGGAATTTAAGGATTTAACAAATTGATAAGATGACAGATACAAACGAGCACGATGTTTTCCATTAAGAAAATATTCCATAAATAGACATTGTGAATAATTACGAGGTCTGTCAAATAAGAAGATTTGTATTTTTGTAACGCAGATTCAAAAAAGCGCGAGAAAAGTCAAACGTAAACTAACTGCAATCGCAGCGACGGAGAAAGATTCGTAAAAATATCAAAGACACTGCGCATATTTGCGCATGGCGGAAAAACATTTTGCTTCAAACTTCAGATTTTCGGGTTGTCTTACGAATCAAATCGTGAAATAATACCGTTGTTACAAATAACATGTATGTTTTTTTTTTTAATACGTGAGAAAAGTATCGCGCGGAATAAAATAAAGATTGATATGTGTCGTACAACTTACGTCGAAAACTCTGCAGAACTTTGTATGAAACGAAACAGATAGAAGAGGCTGATCTCGGCGAGGGGCAAGATCATATACGGAACAATTTAATACGCGTTCTGTATACGCGCCTAACACACTTTTTCGTAAAGTAAAATACGTTATGGCTTTCGGCCGCGGGAGGATAATATAAAATCGAAAGTATACAGATATATATCGTTCGTTTATAACGAATGTCACGATAAATTCGTAAAATATTAGAATCAGAAAGCACATAAAATCAAGAAGAACGTTTCAAGAAATTCATAAAGAACTGAACGGAATGTTGTGTTAGAACAAGAAATTAAGTGTAAAATAGAATACACAAGGGATAAATTCATCCAAATGAAACAAATAACGCCGAAACATCTTCACGAAAGCTTGGATTGAAGAAGCTATTTCAAATGGTTGATTCTCTTTGCCGATTCTTTTGTGATTGATTTACTTGCAAGTTTAAACTGTTATAACAATTATAAAGTGGACTATATTGTTGACAAGATTGTTACTATTGAAATTCTCTTTACATAATACTATAAGAAATAGATGACCGTAAGCGGTCATGAAAAAGATTCGGAATATAAACACCTAACAGAGAGGAGTCGTCGCGGTCGTGCAGACTAAATGTCTTGGTAGTAGGCGAGGGATCCCGAGTTCAAATTCAGTCGATCTTCGTTTATTTTCCCGAATCTAATAAATATCTTTCAGCTCAGAAATGGGATTCAGCCCATGTTATCTCAGAGAGGATGCAGCTTATGTTACTTGACAAGGAGAATTCAATCGATTTGTGTGTCGTTTGTGTGTTGTTCGATATGAACAAATTCGGGGAGTTAAAGTAACTTCAATTTCGTGTCTATCGTTCAAAGGTGAACGAATTTGGGGAGTAAAAGTATTCCAATTTAATATGCGTTGTTCTAGATGAACGAGTTCGGGAGCAGAAGCTCCAAGTTTCGGATAAAAATTTCGGTAGATGAAGACGGTACATTCGGGACGAATGTAATGTCAGAAACGACCGAGCTGTAAGAAATAGACGACCGTAAGCAGCCATGAATGAGTTTCGGAATATAAACAGCTAACAGAGAGAAGTCGTCGCGGTTGTGCAGACTAAGTGTCTTAGCAGTAGGCGATGGATCCCAAGTTCAAATCTAGTCGGTCTCCGTTTATTTTTCTGAATCTAATAAATATCTTTCAACTAATAAAATTTCATACTAAATAAAAGTATAAAAGATCGTTAAATATAGATTTTAGCAAACGTTTTTTCTCAAAATTTTTTACCCTAATGTTTATAGCTAAAGAGTTAGAAAATAATATAAGTTTAATTTGTGTGTTTTTTTTAATGAATTTGTATATTTCATGTTTATTTTATATCTTGTCCTCTTTTATTTATACGTTTATTATACGTTTATTATTTAAAAATTTCGTTTAAAAATTCGTACTTTTCTATTTTTATTGAAAGACACACGATGATATGGGATCCTATTTATATGCATGGACGATGTTTTCGGGATATAACATATTGCGTATCTTGTAAATGCAATATTGAGGATTACGAAGATCCCAGAAAAACCTTTCCGTATGTTTGTGGCCCAAAGGGAGAAGTTTCAATATTTCTCAATGATTGTAGCGGTGCATCACTCAGTATACACATTCTCTCTTCGTCAGGCAATGTTCATCTTGCGTGCCTTCATTTTTGTTTTGTCATTGTGATGATACCGTGGCAACGACTTCGAATTAAGAAATCATAGGCTGGGGAGGATAGGACCGAATGATCGAAAATATTCTGGGATTGACGGGAATCTATTGATAGATAAACAATACGCGCAATGAAAGACTACCTATATATCAAAGAAACAAAAGTATCTAGTCGTATTGAAAAGTATATTCAAAATGATCCCGCGAGGGCATAATTAAGTTTTCTTATCACAAACTCTCTGCGATTTGACTGTCTTTTTCTCTTCGAAAAATTAGGTTAGTTTATTGTCATTTGTTTATTTTTAGAATGTTGCTAAAGAATTAAAAAAGAAAGAAGAGTATTATAGTGTCAAAAAAGTAATTTACAAATCGTTTACCAAATTTTAAGCGAATCTTAGATTAAGTTCCCTAAAATAAGAATCCCCTAAAAAAGAAAAGATATAAAAATCAAAAGAAAAGATATATATATATATATATATATATATATATTTTCCTTTGATTTTTATTTTAATTAAAGATATATATACATAAAGAGACACGAGACATCTGGTAATATTTCGCGCCAACGTCTTATGAGCGCGAGTAATATATTTTTATGCGAGCCAAAGTACCTAAGATTATCAGATTTCAGAAATGGACCGATTAAATTCTTAGTATGTTTAATCGATAGCTTACGTTCGAATTGCACAAGAAAAACTTCTTTACTTTTTTTTATTTCCCTTGCGGATGGAGATATAACAAGGCGAAATTGAAATATATAAACTTTTTATTAAGAAACATCTTGCTCATCATCATTTCTGTATGGTTGCTTTTACACTAATTTAAAAATGACGGCTGAGTTCTCAATTTTTTATTTGATTATAAAACGCATACACATATACTTATATTTCTATATATCCGAAATCTTAAATTTTTAAACGTTTGTACACTTACATACCTTATTATCTGTTTATTTTACACACTCATTCTTTCACACATTTCTCCGCCACTACTCATATCTATACACCTACACATTTATCTTACACTTTTACACATACTTTCATACATGAGCGTTTTAAGACTACTTTATAAAACTTATTTATATATCTTTGAGTAATAGGTTTATAAAAACATCTGATACTAGTACAAAATTGCCATTTCACAAAAAGATAAAAAAATGGCACCAAATATATAATGGCTCCCAAATGTTGTCTAACAAAAAAAGATAAGACTAACTAACATATCATTTAAATCTAAAAAAAAACTTGCAGAATGTAAATGTTTTAATTTTCTACAAAAAATAATTATGAAAAATTACTCTAAATCTAATTCCGATATTAAAACAAATATATACCTATCCTATTAATATTTAATATTTAATTAATATTAATATTTTAATCAACTTAGCTGAATTTTTAATTATAATTAATATATCCACTGACGTATACACATCGATTGCTGATGTTCAGTCCCTATTCCAAAAATTCCGTACTCGATTGATGATCCGCCATTATATAAAGTTTTCCAAAGAAATATTATTATGTATTATAATATATAATAACAATAATTAATATTATATATAAATAACTATTCTAACTAATAATGAACATGATAAATATATAATATAAGGCTCTCTTCTTCGATTTTCCTGTAATTTTGTAAATATGTGCATTTTCATCCGTAAAATATATTCTGAGAAGAAAAATTGTTGCTTAAATTTTGCTTTTTTTTTCTTTAAATTTTCAAAGTTTTTTGATATTTGAATGTTAATCAATTTGATTTGAATATAAAAAAATTAATATGATATATAATTGATTTGAATATAAAAAAAGGTTAATTAATTTTGAATTACAAATTATTCTCTGCTATAATTTAAATTATAGCTGAGTCGCTATTTCACTATCAATATTAATAATTCACATCTATTGTTATCGTGACTACATTTTTATTGTATCTAATACTACTTTCGTACTTGTTACTTTGAAAAATTAGTAAAACAGGTACATAAATTTCATAAATATTCCCAGAACTACGCGAGAAAAAAAGTTTATATCTAATTATATATATAATTATATACATTATATACATAATTATATACATAATTAGATCTACAAAATTATATATAATTATATATAAATATATAATATATATATATAATTATATATAATTTTGTAGATCTAATTATATATAATGGATTTTGACCTGATCTAATTATATATAAATAGATAAAATTGTCTATGATTATATATGAACAGATCAAATTATGCATACTTATGACGACGTTGCGTTTCGATGTTGAATGCTAGTATTGAAAATAATATATGTGACACCCCTTACAGAAAAAAATGAAAAAATAAAAAAAAATGAGAGAAAGTGATGAAACATTTTTTATCTCGTATCATCGCATGTTTCTAAAACCAGTCATCCATCTATTTGGACATCCTACTTGATGTTGCTTAACCTCGGTAGTGGGATGAAATGACCTGCTACTGAAATGACCAAATAAATGATTACGAAATCTCGGCTTAAAATATGATAGATTTGGTTAATGAATGTTATATAAATAGTCTCAATTTTAAAATCTCGATTGCATATGTAATTCTTGTAGATAATTTAATTACATATATAGAGCCGTGAATCTATATTATGTTTAATAAGAATCATTATTCTTATGAAAATGTTTATAAATTGTTATATATATTTTATTTACTTGTTAATAACTGCGTTAATGGGAAGTATTCTTCTTATTTAGTTATATTATAATTATATTACAGTTATACTATAGTCAAGTTATACTATAGTTATATATAGTCAATTAAGAAAGACAATTAATAATGTTATTTCATTATTTATTCATTCGAAATGACGATTAAATGACGATAATATTTTATGACAAATGTTACATTTATTTTATGTTACTATTTAGTATACTGACGTCGAATGACGAGGAATGACCTTAAATCATCATCATAATGACGTCATCTTGCTACTTGGATGTGTGTGTATGTGTATATATATATATATATATATATATCTAATTTTATATAAATATATATATATATATATATATATAAATATATATATATATATATATATATAAAATTAGATATAATTATACATTTTTAAATACAATTAAATCAAGTTTTTAATGGGTCCATTTTTGTGGTAAATATGAAAACCTAATATATTTTTATAAGTATAATTGTTTATAATACTTGTATTTATATGAACAATCTCATATATAAAATATTAAGTTTTTCATAAAATAAACGAAGTAAACCAGTGTAATTATATTAAATTTAAAATTTTCCTTAAGGATCTTTTATCCTTTATATTTGATTGAAATTATGTGTCGTAAATTGTGTATATTCGTATATGTATGTACGTATAAATCGTACAATATCAACTAAACTTGTAATATCTCGGAAATGTCTCGTTTAGATGTTATTATTTATACCTAGTTTGATGCATCATAATATATTATGTATAAATTTTTATATAATTTAATATATATCTTTCTATTTGAAAAAGAAATATAGTTTTGTATAATTCAATTTGAAGTTGTAAGCATTTTGATATAATCATTTTTAATTAGATATAAACTTTTTCTTCGAAAAAAATTTCAATATAATTTTACATAATTGTACGTAGAATTATTAATATTTTGATATAATTACATATAATCAGATATAAAGTTTTTACTCGAAAAAAATTTCAATATAATTTTATATAGAATTATAAATATTTTGATAATTGCATATAATTAGATATAAACTTTTTATCCGAAAAAAATTTTAATATAATCTTATATAATTTTATATGAAGTTATAAATATTTTGATATAATTGCATATAATTTGTAATATTAATAGATTTCATTATATATAATTATATGTATTTATATCTAATATGATATAATTATATATAATTAGATATAAACTTTTTTTCCCGAGTATTTTGTTTTCTCTCGGTGTAAAATATCTCAAAATATAAATAGAATAATGAAGGCGAATAATGCCTTTAGAATATAAGAAGTAAAGTTTATTCTCTAACAATGATATTAGAAAGATTTTATTTTTATTTAAACTAATTTATAAATTTTAAAATCAATCTTAATTCTAACGCATTTTCTTTTCTTATACTTTATAAATTTATATATATATATATATAATTTTATATATATATATATAAATATAAATTTTGAAATTAAGTTTTAATTGTTATACATCAAGAGACACGGGTGATGTCTCGACATCACGCGCAGCGAAATTCGTGTAGAACAGCGGCGAAACGCCCGTGGCTCTATTTACGCGAGACCCTGGGATGAACTCGGTCTACATTTTCATATCTCAGCAATGACTGCATCGATTAAGTTTTAACTACGCTTAATCGATAGCTGAATATCAAATTATATAAGAAAAGTGTTTTTATTTTTTTTCTCCGTGTTCTACAAACTGAGATATCGCGATGCAATCATGACGCAAAGTTTAACTTAGTAAATTTAAGAAACGTCCTGATCGTCGTCAATCGTGACTCTCTTTTTTCTGTCGCAAAAGGCGCTAATGAACGTCTCTGTATGACAGCTTTTGTAGCGCACATTTTTTTTATTTGATATGCCTTTGATAGATGTCCTTCATGTGAAGTTGTACGTATTGATTAATAAAAAAGAAGATATAACGTGTGTCATATATAATAGTAAGTTATATTGTAATATATAATACATTGAAGAAATAGAATAAGAAATAGAAAACGTATCGCTAATTTTTAATGATCTTTCTCTCAGGGATTAATCGATTTCAAATTGATTATCGATTTAATAGGGAAGGAGTAAAATTTAGATTTAGCTTTGAGTAGACTACGTTGCAAGATCGTTAAAAATTAGCGACACGTAGTTCGCGATTGTCTTGAAATTTAGAAAAATAAAAAATTGTTCGACACGAAGATCCAGTCTGCCGATGGAAGTCTCTATTGTCTATTTGTTGAAACATATATTGGCTATAATTATTATTAAGACTATTAAATATTGGATAAAACAAAATCTTAATAAAGAAACTGTTGTAGCAACAGGTATTGTAGCATTTAATATAGACGATTTGACAATTCACAGATTGTTCCAATTACCTGTTGAACATGGTCATACTCCTAAATATAAACAATTATCTGATCATGAAAATTCTACGAGCGGATTTAAATAATGTTATACTTTTTATAATAGATAAAATCATCTATACTAGATGAAATCATTTATTTCTAATAAATCAATGATATCTAATTAAATTTTAATGTATATACATCGATTATCCAAAATATGACACTACTGAATGTAATGATGGCTGGTTTGATCGAAAACAAATTCTTTTATTTGGAAATTTTTTTCAATTATCTCCTGTACACGAAGATTTTGTTTCTGTTAATTTATTGAAAGAAAAGATTGATAAATATATTGGCACTTTAGGAACTATTAATTAAACGTCTGGAAACGTAATGGATGGATAGACATTGATGATGCGCAAATTAACAAGAAAAAATGGCCTAGAGGAACAAAAAATATGTATATATTTTTTTTACAAAAGATTATTAAAAAATAATGACTGAATACTGATTGTTTTTTCTATATATATAAAATATAAAAATGTTTCAAATATGCTAAATAATAGATATTATTTGTTACTAAAAAAATGAGTGATATCCTAATAAAATTACCTTTTAAAAAGGGAAAAAATAATACCAAGTTCACGCGTCCCTTTTCTTCTTTATGTAAAAGAAAAAATTTTATACAAACATTTCTATCTACAAAATCTTTTTAATAAATTTCATATTGGTACAAAAGATGTGATATGAAGAACTGGCGCCAACTTTTAATTTAATAAAATAAAAAGTTTAAAACTTTACATTGAAATACATTTTTTTTTGTAGTTCATTTTTATTTGAAAAGTCGTTTCATTATTTCTATAAAAAGTATGATATCAAAAATTGGCACAAACTTTTAATTATATAAAGTAAAAACTTTGCAAAAGTGAAAAAAGATGTTATCAATCCAAAATTAATGTCAATTTGTAATTGCCAAAAAAATTTTATTGTACTTGTGTTTATATAAAAATACAATGTAAAAGAAAATCTGATGTGTAAGAAAAAAAAATGACGTACAAAAACTTGACGCGCCCGAGTCGCATTAAAACTACTTTTAATAATAACACTGAACTATGTGTCAGACAAATAGAAAACAGTTTGAATTAAAATTTAATATATTTTAAGATTTTTTATTTTTATTTTTATTTCTTTTTTAATATTAACTAAATATTAACTAAACTTTTAATATTAACTAAATATTAACTTTTTAATATTAATTAAATAAAATATTAAATATTAATATTTAATATTAACTAAATAAAATTAGTGAAATATATAATTAATTATTAATTATTAATTAATAAAACATTTTTTACATAAATAATGCAAGAAACTTAAGAATTTATTTTATTAGAATGTTATCCAGTATAAACGCATGTGTTTTAATATTTATTAATAAATTTTTTTAATATTATATATTTACATATAATGTTAAAGAAAAATATATAAAAATTATATAAAAAATTTATTTACAAATAATTTGAAAAGTAATAAAACGCTTCCGCTTCCTCGCGGCTCCTGGATCGGCGTGTTTCGCGGAATAGCATCGGTCGGGTGTGGTCAGGATTATTCGGAGAGAAATAAAATATCGAGAATTTAATTCGTTATATACAAGTATCTATATTTAAGGTTACTCTGATTTATGTACAGTTTACTGACTGGGTTTTCTATATGTACAATATTTACAATGTGTTTTTCCCGGCATCTGATCTTATGTTATTTCGCGAAAAGCGTAGCGGATTCCAGGAATCGTTACAATAGATTTCGCTCGCGGTCTGTTCCATGAATCCGGCGGTGGTAAACGATTCACGGTGCGGGCGCGACGGTGCGCGGGGCTCGGAGCGCGTGTTATGATCGATCAGCTGTTCGCACGTCTAGTTTTCCGTTCTTGTCAAGCTGAGATTGGAAAGTTCGATTTGTGCTGTGGCTGAGATGCAGGAAACTCCCTGCTTCTTTGACCGTCAGCGGAAGATGGCACAAAAGCTTGCCTTCAGAGCCCAGGGTAAAAAGCTCCTTAATCTGTGAAAAAGCTTGTGTGCTTTGGTGAGAGGAGCGATCGGCCAGAAGCTCCTGGCGTGATAGGAAGCACCCTAGATCGCTTTTATTGGAGAGGAGTGGGAATGTTGAGAGCAGTATGGATGCTTTACTGTCCCGCCGGTGATAGTCCTGATCATCCATCGAAGTCGCTTAATATACCCGAGTCGGCCGTCGATCGGGAGTAATCGGATACAGGTCGGCCGTACTCGAGTCGGGGGCGATTCCGGGGATGATCTTGCCGGAAGATTCAAGATAATTCGATGAACGCGCGAAGATGTTCGGTAGCGGAGCCGGCGGTAGTGGTTCAACCGACGCGTCTATTGTTTACCCACGCTCTGTGCACGTGAAGCCATGCGATTTCGGTTTGTCTACGTCTGGTATTCGACGTGAATTTACCCGACGATGGGATCGCGGGGGAATCGCCCGACGGTTGGTTGGTCGGGGGCTTAGAATAATATTTAAATAATAGGGATGATTCGGATGTTACAGCAATATATACATTATTAATGTAAAAAGATATCAGTAAGTGTGCATATAATACAATAAGTGTGTACGTACATATTTTAATGCGACCCGGGCGCGCCAAGTTTTTGTACGCCGTTTTTTTTTTTACATATCAGATTTTCTTTTATATTTTTATATAATTTTATATAAACACAAGTACAATAATTCAATAAAATTTTTTTGGCAACTACAAATTGACATTAATTTTGGATTGATAACATCTTTTTTCACTTTTGCAAAGTTTCTTTTTTACTTTATATAATTAAAAGTTTATGCCAATTTTTGATATCATGTTTTTTATAGAAATAATGAAACGACTTTTCAAATAAAAATGAACTACAAAAAAAAATGTATTTCAATGTAAAGTTCTTTTTATTTTATTAAATTAGAAGTTGGCGCCAGTTCTTCATATCACATCTTTTGTACCAATACGAAATTTATTAAAAAGACTTTTGTAGATGGAAATGTTTGTATAAAATTCTTTCTTTTACATAAATAAGAAAAGGGGCGCGTGAACTTGGCGTTATTTTTTACTTTTTATAAAAGATAATTTTATTAGGATGTTTTATTACATCAAATCATTGCTGTACGCGCATATATACACACATTATATGTAGACGCATCGCATATATGTTTATTATATTTAATTTATTCATTCTCATTTATTTTTTTATTCAGTTTAGTAGATTTTTTCTCTATTTATGACGCTATATTATACAGTGTAGCCCAAAAGTTTTAAAACGGTTAAATCGAAAATAAAACATTTTTGAAAAAATATTTTAAATAAAAATTGCAGAGGTGGAAGCTATATGATCATGATATTATTGATATATGATTTATTATATATTTGTAAATTTATGATATATTTGTAAATTGAGACACTGTTGATATTTTTTATGATTATTTTTTAAAATGAAATTATATATTTTTTGTTATATACTATGATTTCTTTGTGAATATAAAAGGTATAGTTTTCAAAAGTCAATAGTTTATGAGATATTTTATATATTTTAGTCTGGCATCTTTTCATATCAAATGTAAAATATCTCGTAAATTTTGTACTGAGCTTGCAATAAATAATCGAATCGTTTCTCCAACTAACTTCTTTATTCTACTTATTACTACAATTTGCTCAGTTCGCTTGTTTGATCTCGACTGCTTCTCTTTTGCACGCTTGTCTATTTATAAAAATATCAAGTATTGTCCTACTTAATTAACAAACGACACGTTTGTCTCTTATTTGTTATCTCTTATTTCTCTCTTATTTCGCTCGCAGATATGTTGATTAGCAATACATGTCGAGTTCACTGACAATTCGGAGCAACAGTTACAAATTAAATTTATTATTTAGTCACCAAAAAATTGTATTCATTTATTATTCAATTTATTATTTAATCACCAACAAATTTATTTCATTTTTTAACCAAGTACAACGAGAAACATGGTCATTTTTTCGTTGCAAGCAGAATCTTGGTTGCTAAATTTTCTAAATGAAATAAATTCAAACAGTTATATCACCAACTACGCACCACTACAAGCGGCCGAGATGGTATTTTTCGCAATATATATTTCCGTGGGGGAGGATAATAAAAGGAATTTTAATCAAAATATTGATTATCGAATTGTTATAGAACTATTACATTGGAAGAGTGCTTGTACTGATGCGTAGTTGGTGATATAACTATTTGAATTTATTTTATTTAAAAAGTTTAGCAACCAAGATCCTGTTTGTCGAGAAAATGGCCATGTTTCTCATTGTAGTTTGTTAGTGTGTTAGTTAATATGTACTCGGCTTATATCTATGTATTATGTATTTTAATACTTTTATATTTTATATATAGAATAATGAGATAAATAAATTTATTCCTTGTTCGCGGGTGGTTAGTTCCGCCTTATATGAAGAAGCCGTGTACCAAGGGAATGTGAATCGAACAATTCCATTATTTTATAAAAATATAGTTTATTCACCACGCATACAATTAATGATCAAGGAGAGCAGTATGGCTGTCACTATTTTCAGCAGTCAAAATATAGAGCGATTCGCGCACGACACATCGGAAATCTTCTTGCATTAATCAACGGAGATCTTCGAGAACACGGCAACAAAATCGGAAATCTTTTTACGAGATCGCTTCAAGTTGCGATTCTTGGTCGACCTTTGTGTACACTTTACACGAGGTCACTCTACTTCTCATTGCAAATGCGGTGACAGTCACTAATTTTGTTCGGAATACGAGACGAAGGTAAAAGGCGATGCCGGAATGGAAAACGCTATCGAATTATCTAGCGATTCATGTCAATCGGGAGCAAGAAGTGAACGCGAGTCGTGCGCGACGAACAATATTCACTTGTCCTAATTTCAAAGATCGTAAGGGTGCGCCACGTCGCGAATTCCACGGAGCATGTGTTTACTTCGCGTGTACCTCATGCCAGGTACGCGTGATGTACACTCAGCTCGAACATGTAACGGGCAATCCGCGAGACAAATATAAAGAGTCTACGGCAATTTCGATTTGAACTATCCTAATCCTAAACATACCGCCCGCCTCAAATGTATACATTTGAAACGATTTCTAATAAAACAATAACAGTAGTGTAATTTTACAATATGACGAGTTTTAATACGACAATTAGGCACGATATAACATGAATGTGATACAACGATATAATATAAATGTGATACAACGATAAATTGATTTTAATCGGAGGCAACAAAACACAATATATCTAAGTTATGGAACATTTTTGCCCGCCGTGACAGAAACCTTTGAATCTTCTACGTTGATATCCGGGATATATGGGAAGAAAGCACAATTTTGTAATTGGGCATTTATATTCGGATCGGCTGATCTTAACAGTCACCACGCGGATTAGTTCGTCCAGAATGACAAGCGATAATGCGACCGAGCTTTCAATGACTCGGTGGAGTCAACGGATTACGCAGCAGGACGATTCTGTTAATTTTGGCCAATTGTTGTACGGTACGCCATTTTGGGCGCTGCTGAAGGATATGCAAGTAGTTGCTTAACCAAGATTTCCAAAGACTTTCAGACGCTGGATTAATTGCCATTTATCATTATAATCGCTGGATTATAGACCTTCTATTTAATCAAATAATCGATTATGATGATAAATGGCAATCTTCCTAATCTAGTAGTCTTTCTAATCAAGTAGTTGCTTAACCAAGACTTGCAAAGACCTTCAGTTAGACGCTGGCTGGATTAATTGCCATTTATCATAATAATCGTTAGAGGTTTATCGGTTTGGGAGGGGCAATAAGAGGAGCTCCAATAAAAAAATGACCGGGAGTTAACGCTCGATAATCGTCAAGATTCTCGGAAACGGCAGCGATTGGACGAGAATTAAGCAAAGCCTCGACAGAGCAGTGTGGACATTTCCTCAAATGTCAGTGTATGAAGGCCGATATATCCTTTGAGATGATGTTTTACACTACGAACAATATTCACTTGTCCTGGCTTCCCACAGCCGAAATGCGGTGTTGTAGGAGGTAAAAAATGCCACGCCGTCCTATCAACCGCGAGACGATTTAGAAAGTTTGAATCGCAAACTGCCTTGCTATACGCCTCGGACAATTCTCGATCCACATCTTGAAAGGTAATTCCGTTATCCGAGTACATTGAGCGTGGCAACCCTCGGTAGGAAACAAAACGGTAATACGTAGCGAGAAAAGCGGACGAACTATAATCGCTAACAAGTTCCAAGTGAATGGCATTAGTTGTTAAATATACAAATAACGCAATGTAGACCTTCTGCGACTTGTAACCTCAACCTGGAAGTTCGGATCGCGATCGGTCCTGCATAATCAACGCCGGCATGTACGAAGGCTCGAATTGTGCGATTAACTCGGTCGGTTAACATCCGGTAGATCAGCCATCTGTTTGATAGGCACTGCGGCTCTTTCGCGCGCACATGGAATGCATTTATATAAAACGGAATGAATGATAGCGCGCGAGTGGAGGATCCAAAATTCATTCCGTAACGCGAGTGTGAGTTGTGATCCGGCATGCAACGTTCTCAAATGATGATGCTCGATAATAAGCGTCAAGAGCGGATGCGAACGGAGAACGATGGGATTCTTCGTCGCCCCCCGGGAAATTAGTATGTCGAAATCTTCCTCGAACACGGAGGAGTCCATCACTGTCCAAATATGGGTTGACAGACGACAGCAAACTTTTTCTTTGATAGCACACGTTGATGCTTTAATACCGAAATCTCGTTCGGAAACATATCTGACTGCATTGCTTTTAGCCAGTATAGTTTTGCTCTTTGAATTTCTTCCGGTTGTAACGTTGCCGAATTGAAGAAAATAGATTTGGCGGATCGATTTCGAGGGCAAGAACGATAAAGATAGATGGTGATCCTTAGCAATTTTGGTCACGACGAGAAACGAGATGCGAAGTCCCAACTTAAAATAGAAATTAGGAGGCAAACGCAGTGGTTCTCACGCATCTCGAGATGGCTGTCTGAGTGCGGCAGGGCATGAATTCAACATTCTTGCGAACGATGCAGCCACGATGGCCCTAACCATCACAAGTTGTGCTCCTTTGAATCATCGGGAACTAGACTACGAGGCGCAATCGGCAGAATTTGACAGCGTCGGAACATGTCGCCATGAAGTGTTCGGAAGAATGGATTGGATAGCAGAAATGATTGACTACAAAAGTCTTCCAGTGGGAAGGGGATTGATTTAGCTAGGTTAATGTAATTGTAGAGTCAGTCCAGCAATGGTTCTCGATATTCGGAAGCAGGAGAGCATATCTTGTGAAACGAATCAATCGCACAAGAAGATGTGCAGCCGACAGTTCGAGGCGAGGAACGCTTATTGTTTTAAGTGATACCTTCGATTTAGCGGTAAGAAGAGACGATAATCGAACCGTCGACATAAACGATACGAAGGTACACCACGGCAGCAAAGGCTTTAGTCATGCATCGGCAAAACCATGAAGAGCACTATGCATGTGAGCCATGTATAGTCCAGCGAGGGATTCTGATAGCATTAAGTGACAAAAGTCGAGTGTAATAATTCAGCCAATGATCTAAAAGCTCGCGGGGGATTTCCTCGTCCCAATGACATTTGAGCGACCATAATTGCTGCAACAAAATCTCTGCCAGAATGATGATGGGAATAGCCCATCCAAGAGAGTTGAAGAACTTCGCTATATTCGAGAGAAAAGCTCGTTTCATTCTTCCAGGCGAAGACGATGCGGAAACTTGAAATTGAAACACATCGAGAATTGGATTCCATATAATTCTTAGAACTTTAATGTGCTCGTCATCATGCAGAAATATATGAGCTGCTAATCCATGGTCGCAAGGATCAATGTCAGACAGCAGATTTGCGGAATTGCTAGCCCATTTTTGAAGGCGAAAACCATCTTTCTCGAGCAACGCAATTAATTGATCGCGGATTTGCCGAGCGAGAATTTTATTGTCGGCGCCGAAAGTGCAGTCATCGACGTAAATCTGGTGACGCAAAACAGAAATTGTTGATTTAAGACCTGAAGGGCTAGATACGGAGCGGCAGCTGTACCGTACGTTACGGTAAGAAGACGGTGCTCTGTTACTGGTTTGCAAGGAGAGGAGCGCCACAAAATGCACTGATAATCAGTATCACGAAAGTCGACTAAGATTTGCCGGTACATCTCGGCAATGTAAACATAATGATGGTGACGCCACTGCATGATGGCGGCAGCGAGATTATTTTGAAGTTTGGGGCCAATCATCATGTGATCATTGAATGACGTGCCGTTAGTAGTTCAGCAGGATGCATTGAAAACAACGCGCAAACGAGTGGTTGCATTGTCACGGAAGACAACATGATGCATGATGTAATAGCTTTGAGGCAGCTTGACAGTGTCTGTTGACGGAATTTTGGCCATATGGCCTAGGTTCTCATATTCATTGAGAAAATCACGGTATGCGGCAACTTTGGTTGAATTTCGCTGAAGACGTTGCTCCAATCGATGGAGACTTGAGAAAGCAATGAAACGAGATTTTTCTAACGAAATAGGTGGGCCGTTTTTAACGGTATCTAACTATGTAACGTCCCTGAGAAGTGCGAGAATGTCGCACGGAAATGCTCCTCACATTGACGCTCTTCAGGACTGATGAACTGTTTGAGGGATCTCCTCGGTCTTCCAGAAATGATGAAGATCGAAATCGAGAGCCTGTACAGTGATTCCGTGATGCGCCTGCACGGAAGTCAACTCACTTATAGAAAACGAGTGGATCAAAAAGAATTCATCCGAGAATATTTTGCGCGGTAGGTTCACCTGATAAGTCTCGACGAACACCATCGAAAACGAGCTGACTGAATAAATCGGCACCAATAATGACATCAATCGGATCCGAGCTCATAGAGTCACTATCTGCTAATTTGAGTCCGGCAACGTGCTTCCATGCGCGATATTAACCCGACTGGAAATATACTTGGTTGCGAGCGGAGAACAAGTGCGGTCGTGGAATAGGCAGAACCATCGCGTGACGCGGGGGTAATTGCAATTTGCGCCGCATGACATACAATTGATTGCGTGTCGCTGATATCGGTAACAAAAACGCTTAGATTCTTAAGTCGCAAACACTGAGCAAGAGATTCGGTAATTAGAGTCGACACAGAACCCTGATCGAGGAATGCACACACGGTAACAAAACGTTCGGAATAAGAATGCACGCGAATACGAGCGGTTGCGAGCAAAACATTGGAGTTTGACACGACACTAGTCTTCGACACGAGGTCACTCCACTTCTCACGGCAAATGCGGCGACAATCACTAATTTTGTTTGGAATACGAGACGACAGTAAAAGGCGATGCCGAATGAAAAAAGCTATCAAACTATCTAGCGATCCATGTCAATCGGGAGCAAGAAGCGAATGCGAGTTGTGCGCGACGAACAATGTTCACTCATCCTAATTTCGAGGATCGTAGAGGTGCGCCACATCGCGATTTCCACGGAGCATGTGTTTACCGCGTGTACCCTATGGTATGCGCGATGTCAGTTCGAATCTTGTCGTGTAACGGGTGATTCGCGAGACAAATATAAGGAATCTAGGACAATTTCGATTTGAACTGATTCTAATCCTAAACATTCCTTATTAAGGGGATCCTAAAGTGGGAATTACCGACACATTACAGTGTACCAAAGAACTTTTTTTGACTTGACAGATTGCAAAATCCTTTCAGGCAATTAAAATACGCACAAAAAATATGCGGGACGATCGATTTAACGAGTAAATAAGAAAAAAATTAAAAAATTTACTTAATTTTAAAAAACTAAAAAATAAAGAGCATAAAAACGAAAACAATCTGTTCATGCGAATAATGTTTATAAATTGTTTTCTATTTGTTTCTATTTATATATTGTTTATTAATTATTTATGTATTGATTTTTCACTATTAACGATAAACATTATTCGCATGAACAGACTATTTCGTTTTTATGCTCCTCATTATTTAGTTTTTTGAAGTTAATAAGCGCCTTCTAAGTACGTCACTTAATTTTAGTTCGTCCATCTGTCACATTAGATCTTCGTTTCCTTAATATAAAAATTCTATAATTCATAAATACAAAATGAGTACGTCCTGCATTTTGGACTAGATGAATAAACTATATTTTTGGATTTATGATTGAAAGCTTAGAAAAAAAGTTTGAGTTTGAGACTTGAACAGATTGTGTATGATTTTATGCGTATATATGTACTTGGCGCAGATATAAAATGTCAAGTAGAGCAGTAATTATAGTTGACAGATCTTGCAATAGATGGCATTGCAGAGGAAAAATAAGAACAAACGATCTACGAGATCGATAAAACGTTCAATAAGCTTGCTTGCTAGAATAAAGTGAATTTTTTTATCGAAATCCATCCCGCACTTCTTTTGTGCTATGTTTCAATTGCACAAAAGGATTTTGTAAAGCCAATTCAAAGATTCATGCCAGCTGTAATGTGTCGATAATCTCGTCAGTATTTTCAATAAAAACAGTCAACATATAACTTTGTGTTTTTACTTTAGATATATATATATATATATATATATATATATATATATAGTAGGAATTTATATATATATATATATATATATATATATATATATATATATGTTTCACAATCCCGTATGGATAAAATGATATAGTTCTGCACTTCGGATTATTTTAAAGAACAATATTGATCTTGTAAAATTACAATCAAAAGCCTAACAAAAAAGATCTATGCATTAACAGTATGCATATAATTGTTTCTCATTTTGACGACATCGTCCGTCTTTTTTTTCGTGTACTTATTCTTCTCTTTCAGAATCAGATTGCAACGTCGTGATTTTATGGTAGATGGTGTTGTATGTAATATATATATATATATATATATATATATATATAATGTACATATATATATATATATATATCATATATAACGTCCAATTATATATTATATAAATTGTTCATATTTTTAAAGATACACCCGTATCATAATAAAAATTCGCAAATATACAGCGCCATAACGATTTTGCAAATAAAATGTTATTAAAAATTTTTTATTCTAATTAAATTTATCAGTCGCATATTTCATGTTGTAAGAAAAATAAAAAAAAGAGAAAGTAGGAATAGATAGCATCTCGTAACGGAAAGTGGGGATCGAACCCGCGTCTCTTTGCAAAGCAACTCTGACACATTGCCACTTTACCAATAGAACAGAATTTCGTTGACCGTTTCGATTCTGATATTTTTAAGTGTCGGTCCACAATAAGTATTTAATCTTTAAGTCGTAAGAAATTGACCAATCATAATCGATTATTCGTTTCATATTCGATTATAATTGGTCAATTTCTTACGTCTTAAAGCTTAAATCACTTATTGTGGACCGACACTAATGTATGCACATGTTACGTCCGAGATTCTAGAGGAAATACCTTCCGTCAGGAGGAGGAGAACTCGGATGGACGCACGGAACCTTTGTTGCTTTCACAGATCGACATCGTGAGGTCGATCCGCAAGTCGAACGCGCGTTAAGGAGACAGGAATCGGGTCAGCATCGGTGACGTTATAACCCTTACCTGCGTCAGCGCTATCGGTGGTTTGTTTTAGGTCAGAGAACCGAATCTCTTTTATCAGGGATAGACCTCGTGCGATCCTCAGGGAGCCGTAAACGGTTCGGGGTCAAGTTTTTGGTAAATAAATCGAGACGGAATTCGAGTTAACTATGATTTAATAATAAAAAAAAATTTAATAATAAAAAAAAGGAAATACAATATGTTAATTCTAAGATTCTTCGAAGTGACGCAAATTTTACTGTGTACATTTGAATATGGAAGTACTGATTATAAAAATTTTATACATAGAACTTCAAATAATAATAAATAACAAAAAAATCTGATATCTATATTCCCAATTGTTCTAATTGGGGCAAAAAATTGGTAATCGCGAGCATATCGATGGGATCGGGTTGCAGGTGTGGCGGGGGATTAGGGTGAGCGCTACGGAAAACCTTCACTGGAACAAGGTAGGGAAGAGAGTCACGGGAAATGTACATAGGGATAATATCGAACTTGGTGTCTTGAGATTTGATCCCAAAACTGGCTGTCGGGTTTAAATTTTCTTTTAATGTAAAAGGTTCTAGGAGGTGGATGGATGGGAGAGCGGGGAAATTGACGGACGAGGTCGTAGAATTTTTCCACGTCGAAGTGCTCTGGAGTGCACTGTTTCTCAAAGTCTGCCGCGGAGCGAAGAGCGGTGGCGTATTGGTGTAGAGAGATGTCAGAGAGTCTCGGCTCTATTTCGATTAAGCGCTTCGCGAGTTCCTCAGCGTGTCCGGTTTCGCGACGAATTCGTTTATTGAGCTTCTCCCGACGGTGTCGCAATGCCCGTTTCGTTCGCTTGTTCGAGATGGCGTTCGTTTGGTTCACTATATAAATATAAAAGTTAGGTGAGAGAAAGAGAGAGAGAGAGAGAGAGAGAGAGAGAGAGAGAGAGTGAGGTGAGAGTGATAGAAGAATTGAGGAATCGTGATAAGACAGCTTCATCGAATCAATCGGCGGTTTGCCAGATGGGAATGTTGGGGAATCAGGAGAAGCAGCTTCACCGAGTCAATCGGCGGCTTGCCCATTCGGAATGTTGAAGAATTTTAAGAAAGCAACTATGTCAAGATCGCGAACCAAACAGCCAATCTACCGCGGGAAAGGGGTAATAAAAATGGACTTACTTTTGTCGTGGCGGGCGCTGGTAATGAGAAGTGTGGTGCCTACGCTGGATCGTGGATCGTATCACACGTGAATAAAGGTATCGCGCACAGATTCTAACTAAAAAAATTGGCGACAACTTCGGATGGTCCCATCCGTCAAAACGTGGGGCGATGTGAAGAGAGAAGAGAGCGATCCGCTCCAAGTCGCGGTTTTTAAAGAGTTCCGAAGGGGTGGGAATATCTGAGGGCGTGATGGATTTCCACGTTGGCTTGTCGAATGATAGTTTAGAAAAATTGTGAGTATAGAGGAAGGAGGGGAGCGGTGTTCTGTGAATTGTGCTTGTTTTTATATTTCTAGATTTCCTAGCGAATGATGGAATTAGTTAGTGAAAATTTTCCCGCCATTCCACACCCTCAATCATTCATTGGTGTGGCCGCCAACGGCCGCTAATAATTTCTTCTTGATTGACGTTTCCCTTAGTTTCCCCACCAATTTGGGGAGTGTCACCCTCGAACGATCCGACGCGTTTCTTATCCGTTAGGAATTTGCTTTTGTTAATATTTTTTATTTTTATTGGTATGTTATAAACTTGTCGGTGCCGACAAAGCTGTCTATCGCAAAAATTATTTTTTTTTGATAATGAGACGTATCTTGAGAGGAATTTTTGTGTATTTATTTAGGGTTTCTTTAGATCGTTCGAAGCGCTTCATTTTCTGATTAGCAGCCATTATCTTTTTCCGAAAGAGAAGAATTCGTGAAGTCTCCCGGACGTAACACACGATTGAAATAGTTAATAAAACATGTGTATACAGACATTTGCGAAAAGGACTATACTTTATTGCATTATTACATACACAATTTATTACATAATTCATTCTCTTATTTACTATCGCACATCAAATTTATTTCGGATAAATTTATTTTTCGAAATCGGTCACTGCAATATAGGCCGATGCGAGGCATACATACGTAAAACGTACATGTGCGCTCGATGTACATTGGGTTGGCAGAAAAGAATAGAAATATCATCCTATCTCTCGCACTGATGTGCTGTGAGTAAAGAATAGAAATATCGTTGTACTCTCTCGTGCTCTTGACGCATATGAGAAGCGAATAGAGTATGAGAAATATTATTGTACTCTTTCGCATTCCATGCATCGTGCGGTCGTCGAGCGTTTCCGATGTTACCTGGTCACCGCTCGTTATTATTGATATATACAGTATGAATTAAAAAGAGTAAGCAGATATGAAAATAATGTATGAAGAAATTCGAAAATTGTTATATGCTTTACTTGTCATACTCATATTGACCTGTTATATAATTTTATAAAATTATAATAACTGAAGAGTCTAATAAATGAGTGAGAATAAGTACGAAATTATTTTCTTATTACAATCTTATTGTATATATTCCGACTCTTAGAAATGGAAAATTTACTATATGGATAATTTACTATATTTCAGATAATTAATTACAAATTCAACAAGTTATGCATATTTTTCATCAAATATCAAATAAAAAGGAGAGAGAAAGAAGGAATAATATAATTTGATTATTTCATTTATCGTTCAATAAATGTCTTGTCGAATTTGTAAGTAATTACTCAAAACTGTGAATTTCTTAAAGATTTTCGAAACATATATTATACATTTATACTGAGAAAATAATTTCATACACATTCTTATTTATTACATAATTATAATTTTTATACATAAAATTATATACGATTATATATAACGATTTTCGTTTCTCTTCATGCATTGTTAATGTCTGTTTCTTTTCAATTCATTCGCTACATATACTTAGCAATAATAAACGATAATCAAAGACGCTGGACCATCGCACGGTGCATACTGCGCAAAAGAATACGATAATATTTCTATTTCATTCTCATACGCGTCGCGAGTACGATATTTCTCTACATTCTCTACTCACGGCGCTTCGGTGCGAAAGAGTAGGATGATATTTCTATTCTCTTCGGCTAACTCAACGTTGCCGAACCCGCCGCGGTATGGTCAAAACAATTAGAATCAAGACAGAGCGTGAACACGAAGTTACATGCTTGGAAGAAAGCGCTCTTTTCATAACCATTTATCCACAATTATATTCTTATAATTAGTGCAATAATTAATGCGAAAAGTGTTTCGTTCATGTCAAAAGCGTCTATTTGGACGGTACTGATAAAAATTATAATCAGAAACGTCTGTTCTGACGATATTTGCAAAATGAAATGAATGCCAGAAACGTCAATTCTGATAGTACTTGTTATTATAAATAAATGTTATAAATAAATTATATGTAAACAATCAGAGAGACAAGAAAAAAATTTTGGCGATATAGATTGGAGAATCAATTAGGATGAGGTGAAGTTCTGCGTTAACGTCGTGTTACTTTATTAAACTTAGTATTACAACAGTCTACTCTCGCGACGCGCCTTGACTCCTCAAAATTTCAAAACTGAATGTCCGTCTTTCTTTTGTCATATCGATTGTCCCATATTTTCTTCGAGACGTTTCTTCTATTGTCAAAATATTTTTCGTCTTGTCATTATTCTCGCTTTCGTTACAATTTGTTTATTTCGTTTTATTATCGACGCTGCTAATTATTTAATTCCACGATTGTCAATAATTGATTAAACTCTCTAAATTTTACATGCGCGCAGACAATTATTCGCACTGCTCAAAACAATTAAGCGACATCTCCGATTCCAGAAGAAACGAAAGTACGGTCGCTATATTTGTCGCTCGATTCCGCGCAAATATCTAACGATTCCGAGTGACCTAGCTATGTGTGCGTGTATACGTGTGTCTTTCCAAATACGCGTGTTCGGCTTTAAGAGACGTGGCAAACATATCGCCACAGTACTCCTCCTGCCAGTGATTTATTCACGATATGAAACTGAATTTAAAATAATGCTGATAACATATGCATACTAATAACGTATAACATATAATATAATAAATAATAAATGGAACGTGTGAACCTACAAAATATAAAGCTTGCTATCTAAATTTTGGCCAGTCGAGTTACCGATCTATTCTACCGTTAATTATTCGTCATATTGATCTCGGACGAAGAAATAAATAAACAAATAAATAAAATAAGATAAGACGAAATACAGCTACATAAATAAATTAAAATAAGGAGAAATACCGTGGAATAAAATAATGGATAAATACATAATTGAATAAATAAATAAATAAAGTAAAATAAAAGAAACAAAGATAAAATAAGATACACTAAAATACTGACTACGATCTAATTACGCACACCGGAGTCAATTCGATGTTCTGTCATGATTTACAAAAAAAAAGCTACATATAAATTGATTCTATTCTGATATAAATACATGCAGCTATTTGAAATTTAAAATTTATTTCGATCCAGCCTGGAAACGGTCCGGGAATCGCACTTTCCTCCCTGATTTTGTCACGTTATTTAGCTGTCCTGATACGGCTCGCGTGTTTTCCGATTGTCTCGAGCTCGTATTTATATCTGATTTGTTGTGTGCCATTAATCCTGGTAGTTGTGATCTATCATCTGCAATATGATCTGAAATTAAATATGCTGGTTTTAATCGGTCTATTGACACCGTAATGTTTTTACCGTACACGCGCACGACAAAATTTTTGTCGCCGCGGCTTGTCACTGCGAAAGGACCATAAGGTCAGGACCATAAGAGAATCATAAGATGGTCGCAGCATTTCCTTCGGTCATGATGGATGAATATATGGTCCATGGTCGCCAAATTTCTGAACGGATGTTGTTCTCCGTGGCGAGTGCTCGCGATCGGGCGCAAATCGTCGAAGTGACGACGCAGCTCCTTGACGTAGCCAGTTACATCGTCCGAGTCCTCTGTTGTTTGCCGATTTAGAAACCCAGTAGTCGAAGCGTTTCCCCGTATACAAGTTCGGCCGCCGTCGTCTGCAGGTCTTCTCGCCAGGCCGCTCGAACTCCCAATAGTACCGTCGGCAGCACTCGGGTCCAATGACTGCTCTCGTGACATTTGATAGCCGCTTTGAGCTGGCGATGGTACCGCTTCACCATACCATTCGCTTGCGGATATGCTGCAGTCCTCAGGTGTGATGTTCCCGTCAACTCACTCAGCTGACGGAAAAGATTCGAACTGATGTCCTTGATCGGTGGTAACTCGCAGAGACGCATCAAATCGACAAATCCATCCGTCATAGAAAGCTCTTGCCTGATTCTGCCTCTTGGTCTTCTAAAGGGAATGCGTCTGGCCATCGCTTAAAGCGATCGACGCAGGTGAGGCAGTATCTCTTCCCCTTTGAAATTGGCATTATTATGATATATAGGTGAATGTGCTCAAACCTCCTGGACGGCACCGCAAATGATCCTACGAGTGACGTACGTGACGTGACACTTTGGCTCGTTGGCACGGTATGCATGCACGAGCTCAGTTTGAGTGTCTGTTTATCGACGGCCAGACATAGCGTTGAGCCATGAGCTTGTTCGTCGCCTTTATTCCCAGATGAGTCAAATTATAGACACTGTCAAACGCAGATCGACGAAACGGTTTTGTCAGGAATGGACGCGGCGTTTTCGTTGACGTCGCAATACACTGCTATTTCTGTTCCCGGAATTTCTGTCTCTCTCAGTAATAGACTTGATTCTTGATCTAATAATTTTCTTTAATTCTTCGTCAGATTTTTGAGATGCAACCAACGCGGCGTAGTCCAAAGGTAATTTCAGTCAATTCTTGAAAATGTGTCAGCCATAACGTTATCATATCCAGATATATACCGAATATCTGTCGTGAACTGACCAATAAAATCTAAGTCTAAACTGACGTGGGGAACACTTATTCAGTTTTTGATGAAACACGAAAGTCAGTGGCTTGTGACCCGTATATACACCGCGAGAATCCGTGCTTCTAACATGTGCCGAAAATGTTTAATCGCGAGATACACCGCTAATAACTCCCTGTCAAACGCGCTATATTTCGATCTGGCCGGACTCAGCTTCTTCGAAAAGAACGCCAGCGGTTCCCAATCGCTGTTGCCGCGTTGTTGTAATGCGGCGCCGACGCTACGATCCGACGCGTCTTTAAATAATGCTAGTTCCGCGTTATCTTTCGGATGTGTTAGCAAAGCGGCGCTGGCTAAACTCTTTCTGGTCTTCTCGAATGCTTGCGATGTCCATACGATCGGTTTGCCTTTTATGTTGTTATGAAGTAGGTCATTGAGCGGTGCTTGCATTTTGGCTGTGTTAGGTAGAAATCTCCTATAGAAATTTAATATGCCTAAATATCGCCTCAATTCTTTTGCTGTCTTCGGCTGCTGAAACTCCTTAATAGCCTGTACTCGCGAAGGCAATAGTCGAGTTCCTTCTAATGTCTGTGCGAAGTCTTGGATATGGCGCACAGGATAATAGTCTGGGACTGTTCTCGCGTTGAGCGCCCGGTAATCGCCGCAAGGTCTCCATTCCTCGCCCTTCTTCGGCACCAGGTGTAAGAGCGGTGACTAGCAAATCTTGGAAAGTCGAGCGATTCCCAGTTCGATTCCCCATCCGCTGGAACTCTTTCTTCGCAACCGTCAAACGTTCTGGGACAAGTTTCCGTGGCTTGCATACTACAGGCGGACCTGTCGTCGTTTTGATAAAATATCGCGTATTATGTTTCAGCTCTTTCAGTCCTTCTGGTCTTGTCACGTCAGGAAACTGTATTAATAATTCATGGTACAGCGACGTACCCGTTACCGTCTTGATGCTCGATGCATCGCACAGCGCGCCTGGACAGTTAGGCTTGTTATTCCGTTTACCAGTCGACGGTCTTGCAAATCCACAAGCAGTCCGTAATATGCTAAAAAATCCGCTCCGATTATCGATTTCGAAACGTCCGCGACCACGAAGCACCACACGAAGATACGTGCAAACGGAAGTCCAACGACAGTGACTTCACGCCGTACGAATAATTGTTCCGTTCGCAGCTGAAAGCTCGTATGTCGATTTCCTCAACGGATCGCGTATTATTCTTCGTGGATAGACGCACAAATCAACTCCCGTGTCGATCAGGAAACTGACTCTCGTATTACAATCGATCACGAAAAGGCGACGCGTCATCAGACCTCCACTTGTCATTAGCGATGGGCCGCTACATTTCCCGCCTGCTGCTGGTTTGCCGAGCAAGGCAGCTTGCAACGTCTTTCATTTGGCCCGAATTTCCAATGGTACAAGCACCGTTCTCTAAATGATCTCGCACGAACGCGACCGTCGCCAATCTCTACCGCAGTTTCTGTCGCGCACTCCGATGGATTCTATCGATTTCCGTATGGCTGTCAGCTGTTCCGCCATCTCTTGTTGCAACAACAGACGCAATTGTTCCAGTTGCAGGTTGAATTTCGCTTCGATCGTCGTAGCGTTATCTAATTCCGCGACTCGAAATGATGGTCGCGGCCTCCGCGACTTGAAACACTGGCCCACGCGTTGCATCCATGATCGCATCTGTAACATCCGCTAGCTGATCCAACGTGCTCTCCATTCGAGCCGCTAAATGTGGTTGTATGAACGTGGGCAAACGGCTCAATCACACTGTGCGCAAAACTTTCTCCTCGATTACGTTACCGACAAGACCACGCAAGTGACGTAAAAATTGCGAAGATTTGCGATCACCTATCTCCTCGTGCTTTAGGAGTCTGCGAGGCTTATGTTCTTGAGACAAACTAAGATGTCGTAATACGTAATACGTTTGATAAATTCAGTTTTTAAGGTCTCGTACGCGTTTTCTGCGGGCGGGCTCATGATAATGTCGCGCACCTCTACCGTATAACGCGGACTTAATGCGGTGACAGCATAACCGAATTTTGTGGCGTCTACTGTGATGCCGGCGGCCGAAAAATCGATCATCTGCGATCTACGATACTGAAGCACAGTTCAGGGTCAGCTGGAACTCGGACATTCTCATTCCTACCCAACTCACCCGGCTCCCGGCGTGACGAAACCCTGCGATTGCTCCGCCGCCAACTGCTGCACAGGCAATAAATGCTGCTGTTACGTCAGTTGGACTGACTGTTCGCGTTGCTGTTCGAGCGCTCTTCTTTCTTACTCGAATTGCAGTCGTTGCTTTAAAAAATGTTGCTACTGTTCCGTCGATTGCTGGATCGGCTCATCTCGCATTAGCACTATCTCGCTTTTGTTTTTTTGGTTAATCGGACTTCTTTTTTAAAACCCAGGTCACATGAAAGTTACGCTCGACTGTCTTTATGATTTCACCACACTTGCGATTTTATCAAATATAATAAAAGAAAAAATGCAATAATTTTTTAAATCGGGGTCACCACTTTGGCGATATGGATTTGGTGAGTGTTGGAGAATCAATTAGGAGAAGGCGAAGTTCTGCATGTTAATGTGTTACTTTATTAAACTTGGTATTACAACAGTCTCTCACGACACGCCTTGACTCCTCAAAATTTCGAGACCGAATGTCCGTCTTTCTTTTGTCATATCGATTTTTTGGGTCACATATTTTGTTTGAGACATTTCTTCTATTGTCAAAATATTTTTCGTCTTGTCATTCTCGCTTTTGTTACAATTTGAATATTTCGTTTTATTATCGAAATATTCAAATTATTGCTGCTAATTATTTAATTCCACGATTGTCAGTAATTGATTAAACTCTCTAAATTTTACAGATCGGCATGTAAATTCGGAAGGATGCACGCAGACAATTATACTGCTCAAAATAATTAAGCGGCATCTCCGATTCGAGAAGAAACGAAAGTACGGTCGCTATATTTGTCGCTCGATTCCGTGCAAATATCTAACGATTCCGAGTGACCTGGCTATGTGTGTGTGTGTGTATACGTGTGTCTCCAAATACGCGTATTCGGCTTTAAGAGACGTGGCAAACATATTGCCACAAAATTATTAATTGCATTCTCGTGAGAATGAAGAAGTTCATTCTATGTTTCATATTACAGTAATCAGAAGCATCTGTTCTAATGGTACTTGCAAAATGAATGCCAGAAGCGTCAGTTCTGACACTGGTTATTATAAATAAATTATGTGTAAGCAATCAGAGAGACAAGAAAAAAATTATCAATTGCATTCGTGAGAATGAAGGAGTCCATTCTATATTTTATATTACAGTGTGATTCCAATAATAAAAATCAGAAGCGTCTATTTGGATGGTACTGATAAAAATTATAATCAGAAGCGTCTGTTTGACGTTACTGGCAAAAATGTATGCCAGAAACGTCTATTCGGACGATATCGATTATTACAAATGCATTATTAAATAATTGGAGAGCACACAATACACACACACACACACACACACACACACACACACACACACACACGCACGCACGCACGCACGCACGCACGCACGCACGCACGCACGCACGCACGCACGCACGCACGCACGCACGCACGCACGCACGCACGCACGCACGCACGCACGCACGCACGCACGCACGCACGCACGCACGCACGCACGCACGCACGCACGCACGCACGCACGCACGCACGCACGCACGCACGCACGCACGCACGCACGCACGCACGCACGCACGCACGCACGCACGCACGCACGCACGCACGCACGCACGCACGCACGCACGCACGCACGCACGCACGCACGCACGCACGCACGCACGCACGCACGCACGCACGCACGCACGCACGCACGCACGCACGCACGCACGCACGCACGCACGCACGCACGCACGCACACACACACACACACACACACACACACTGGAAAAATATGCAATGTATCGCAAAATCTATTAAAATTATATATATATATATTTGTACTAGATATTGTAGATAACTAATCAATAGCAATAGTACAAATAATTCCATGTCTTTCTATAGCATAGCAAAAAGTCGCTTTACTACGTATGTGCGTATATACATGTTTTCTTTGAAAAAAATACATGTAGTGTCCTTCGTATTGTGATTATAAGGATATTGGATATAGCGAACGTCGTGAAGAGTGACTACTGCATTGACAATACATGTATACAATATATACATGTGTTTTCATTTATTTAGTAAAATGATAAAAGTTAATATGACAGTAAGCGGAATTAATCATATCGATAATATCGACTTTTTAAATTGTCAATCATTACCGACATTTCTTTAATTCCGTTTAGATGGCATTAGCGGAAGCTCGGAATTCGTCCTTCATTTTAGAATCCTCTTATTGTATAATTGTAAGGAAGATGCATAGCTACTATAAAAAGAATTCTTTTTCAAAAACAACTGTATATTTTTTTACACTAATTGATTCATATCATTATTCTGTAAAACACATAACATAAAAGTATTATAGTACAAATGTCAAACAATAAATAGTTTAAGAGATTTTATATGTTTATATTTTATGTGAAAATATGTGTTTAATAAAATATGATACAAGATATTGTCATTGAATTATTATCGCACAGTTTATTTCTTGTCGCATAAATTACGTCAAGTGTCAGTCAGAATAATCATGCCTTCTTCCTCTGCGTGAAATTTTTTTGATGTTTAAAAAGGATTCAATATAATGACGCTTATTCAAGTCGATAAATATCCTATATTCTTTAAATACAAGGAACTCAATTTCGATTTGTCGAATCAAATTTTTATATCATTTGTGCTGGAATATAAATCTTGATCATTTTAGAAATTAAAATGTTTCGAATACGATAATGGGATTTTAAGGAGTTTAGAATGATAATCAAATTTCTTTTCCAAATTTTACCTTTTTTGTAATTAGTAATGAATGATTCATCCAGATTTAATAAACCATTTTAATTATCAGTTATCACATATTTTTATAGAGAATCTGTATTTCATATATATATATATATAAATCTTATATAAAGTTTATTTCTTTTGTATGCGAATTAATGTAAGAAAGTGAAACGTTTTAATATCACATTACTTTAATTTGTTATTTATTTAGATATTTTAACAAAACAGTACGTGCGATTTTTGGAAGGTGGTTTAGAATTGATTAGATAACTTATGGGTGAAATAACTCATTATTATTTATACAGATACAACATTTTAAAATGTTTACAATAACATTATCTCGAAAATAATTAAATAAATTGTATGAATTATGCATCTGAGCATCTCGCAGTATTTTTGGAGAAACCATGAAAGTTATAAGAGACTCTTCCGAAGAATTATTTATAATATATCAATTTATAATATATAATCAATTTATAATATATATAATTATTTATAATATATATCAAGAGCATTTAACATTATTTTCGTATGAAATAGTTCATGCAAACGATTTTATAGAGAAAATTTTCTTCATAAGAATTGCTTTAGTATTACATTACTTTGAAAAGTATTTTAAGAATTAATTAATGTTTATAATATTAAAAAATTAAATGGTTTATCTTTATTTTCGTTTTTTTTTTAAATAATTTTAATAAAAGATTTTAATTAAAGAAAATTTTAATTAAAGAAATATTATTTTTGACGCAGTTTTATTAAAGGAATATATATTTTAAAATTCTGATTTTTGAAATTTAAAATTCTGAAATTCTTCGATCACTTAAAAATAAACTTTGAAACTATTATACTGTATATTAAATTTATGTATAATTTATATGATTTGTCCTCAATTAATATAATTATTTTTAATAATTTTTAATAATTAATTTTTAATTACTTTTAATAATTATAATTATTAAATTTAATAATTATTATTAATATAATTATTTTTTATGTGTTTATACAAATATGTAATTATTATTTCTAATTTTAAATTAGGCAGTAATGCGCTTAGCTCTTTGTTACAAAATTGACAGTCATGCTTTCTTACCCGTTTCTAATGTCGTCTAAAGTTACACATCGCTTGAAAACTATCTCATTTAAAACTGTTGCACACGAAATGATGGAAACTTGTCTTCTTCCTACCTCGTCATTCAATTATATTTTATGCATTGGTCGATGAGAGAGAGAGAGAGAGAGAGAGAGAGAGAGAGAGAGAGAGAGAGAGAGAGAGGAGGGAATATGTGTTTCAGGGATAAGCTATTGCGACGCATGAAGAAAAAAAGGGGAGCATGACAAAGTAAATTGTGGTAACAAACAATGAGGATCCTCCGAACTATGGAAAGGGGAAGAGGATTTATTCCTTGCATAAATCGATTATCTGGCGATGCACTTCATCTACATGAAAGCTTTCCCAGAGATTTATTCCAGGAAGTCTGTTCAGAGTATTTTCGCGCCACTACAGCAGATTCGTTAATACCAGATCAACTATCCTCCATCGACGTGTCACTCTCTGCTTCTCTCATTCATCCTGCTCCCGAACGATTATGCGCGCGCGTCGCGCATATCAATGCATTCGATCGCATCCACAAGTTTGTTTTATTGTTGGCCATTTGTGCCACGAATCGCATTATTCGTAATTCCGAGACGTTTGACTCGATTTCCAGTGAGTAATTGAAAGTTAATTGCAGGCTAAGTTAGATGGAATGGAACATTTGATGTCAGATTGTTTATAGGCGATATTTATTGGCGAATAATTTATATTCAAATTCAATTCAATAAATAAGAAAATTTTGATGATCTCGTTAAATGATATTTTTAAACGAAAATACTCTTTCTTTTTTGTTTTTTTGATACTGAAAAATATATTTTACGAAAAATTGTATTTTATCTGTTGCTATATTGAGTAGCTAGGTATCACAAGAACGGCATTCGTGGTGTTTGAAAATATAAAAAAAATTTTAGGCGAGATCGATTATCTAACATTATAGTTTTATGTTCTAAAAAAGTGCTCTTATTTATTAAAAAAACTTTCTATTTTCTATTGAATATAAAATATATTTAAATAATATTATAATTATCAATAACAGTTATGGCATAATGCAGCCAAAGTCGTTATGCATTTCGCATTTAATCGCAGTTACTTTTCAAGATGCATTTTTTTCTAATACATAAATGATATTTTATCGTTAGGTGCGTTCGAGATCGCTAACCCAGCTGGACTCCCTGAGTGGCAGCATGCTGGACACAGGAGAGCATCATCTGGAGGACGATCCCTCGCAACAGCAGTCCCATCACTCGCATCACCATCAGCAGCCCCATCAGCTACAACATCATCCTCTTGGTATCGAGTACAATCGGATTCGATTTCTCGCACCGAACACGACACCCGCCGAGATCGCCAATTCCAATCGCAGGCACAAATTTTCGCGATCTCAGGTGAGTATTTATTCACAAATGTTTGACAAACGCTTCTTCGGTGTGTCACGCTGAAGATAACTTGTAGCATTTATAAGCATTATCGTATTAACACGATTCTGTTACACTTTTTTACCGGCGGAATACTTAACAGCTTCTTTCGAACTTCCTCGTTCCCTTTCCTCAATTTAAACTTTGCCGAGTATCACTGTGCAGGCTTTTACAGTAACAAAATGTTCCTTATTATAGCCTCTCTTCCGTATCTTTGCAGCTATGACGTATACTGATATTAGAGTCTCACATTTAATTAAAATGAAGAAACTTTAATTCTCAATAGAAATCTCAAGCGAGACTTTTTCCTTCGCCAAAAACTAAATGCGTACCACGCTTTTACGAAACAGTTGAAGTTTCTTTATTAAATAACTAAACAATTAACTCTGAAGTGTGTTAAATTGAAATAAAAGTTATCTCAAGTTATTTCAAGTTGAAATATAAATTTTCTGTTATCGTTTGTCTTTTATGAAAGTTTTAAGTCTTTCCTTTTTTTCCACTTTCCTTTTTTTAATCGTCCATAATTAATAAATCATTCATAATTTAATCTTCTTTATAAAAAGAAAAGGATCCTTTCAAGGATCCTTTCCACGTGAAATATTACATAATTATGGGCATATATGCGTGAGAATCACATTACTACGTATTCGACGCGAAATATTTATATCACATTTGCTCGAATCAAAAAGAGAGAGAGGGAAAGAAGGTTATAATGTTCAGTGTGGAAATAAAAGGATCGCACGTATGCGGAAAGTTCGATATAACGAGAGAAAAAATTCCCTCTTTATTCGCGGATTCCGCTTTATCCTAGCGCGACGAGCGAATAAAACGGATAAAACAAAACACGACTGGCGAACTCTCATCGTCATTGTATCGTCGACATCTGAAAGAAATAGAAATATGTGTTCGCGTCTTTTGCAACATCACTAAAGTATCTTTCATTGTTTAACCAACGGAAATTTCAAATCGGTAACCAAAAGAAAGAGTGAGAAAAATGCACGATGAATCATCACAAACGATGAAAGTCACATATCAAAATACAAATGTGTGTACTCCTGTTTCAATATTTATATTCTCGTTTTTTTTTTGCCGTCTCTCTTGTAATACCGATAAATTTTATGTATGATAATGATAATATAATATCCAGTCGCAAATTATATGTATCTGCGTACATCGAAACGTGCAGATTCTCTGTTGGTTGATATGCAGCAGTTTATGTTACTGCGCAGTTTATGTTACTGCGTATAGGTATTCAATGCACATAGGTGGTTTACATGATGCTGTTTCTATTCGCTTTGAGCAAGTTTCTTAATTTGTCAGCGAATTTGCTGATGAACATTTCTAGACGCACATTTTTTATTCGCTAGCATTTAAAATTTTGAAGTTGCGACGGTTAATAGTCGTTGCGACAAAGTGAACATGTTCAACTTTAACGCTTTCAAGTCGAGTGAATAGCTGAATGACTTTTGCAATAGCGCCAAGAAAAACTGCGTGTCAAGACAATAGCGAATGAATCAGACGTCGAGTTAATAATTCGAGCGAATAGTTCAGCATACTGCGCGAGATGGCCAGCTAGTTAACAACATTGACACATTTTTTTTTAATTTCTCGCACGTTAGTCGCAATATTTTATATTGCGCAATTGGATCTTCCAATATTCCTCAAAAAGAAGCATCTTGAATCAGTCTTATTCTATTCATGTCCGTAATCACATTCTTTTTCTTCTTTTTTGTTTTATTACAGGATCGTGAATTTCAATTTGAAAAGTACAACGCTCATAATTGTTCCGTGATCCTGTTACAATCCTGTTACAATCTTTCCAAAATGCGACTTCCGTATTCCATATTTGTTTACCGGTGATATATAGATATCACAGGTGATATGAGGTGGGTTTAAAGCTAGCGATTTTGTCAGCCGAAAATTTACTTTGGAAGAGCGAGAATCTAGCGACAAAAAAGAAGCTAGCGATAAACGTCAAAAGTATATAGCATCGTGTAGTTTACTCTTATAGTTCCATTCGCGGATACAACCATGAAGAGCTTGATTCTTCGCACTATTGCGAGATGCGTGTGTGCTCGTTTGGAAGATGCCTCTCAATTCCTACAAAACTCGAACTGCTCGAATTCTCGTAAAATGGAGATTCGATGTCATTCGCTGAATTTGCAATGAAATCGAATTGAATGCATGGCATAACCAAAATATGCAATTAACAACCTTTCAGGTGGACCATTCATATTTATGCATTTAAATGCGCATCTCAGTAATATAAGTAACATTATTTTCCTGGTAATAACGATGAAGAAAATATAGAAAGAGCTATAGTAAAATTATTTTGCATTCTATTGGATGCTGGCGAAACTAACTTTCTCATCCAATCAACGATAAAAGAATGAGATAGAAAACCGTTTACTGAAATTTACCGTAATTCAGAGTATCATAGGGATCGTATCTACGTCGTGGATTTTATCACCTTAACCAAAATTTTTTTATTTTCTTTCGCGAGAGAAACTATTACAGTGATTAACATATTTTTTGCGTATCATCCATACATATACTATTATCAAGTTGATCTTCGTAAATTAACAGACAGTTGATACAAATAAGACTATTAGCATTTTTATCAGCGATGTTTAAAAATTCTTTTAAATAATTACTTTCTTCTTTTCTGAATATTATATGCTTTATTATATTAATCATAAGCAAGAAGATTTGTAGAAATTTTTTAATGCAAAATATTTCAAAATAATATTCTTTTTTGAAGTTTTTCTTAAGAAAGATAAAAAGTAAAATAGGAGGAAATCGTAAAATAAGAACTACCTCATAAATATCGAAAACAATATTTAAATTTAACAAAATAAAATAGGAAAGGTTCTATATTTCTTATTAATATTTTCTAGAGCATTCGTACAAATATAAAAATATTATAGAAGGAAAATTCCTTATCGTATTTGCATTTTATATGCAAAGTAGTAATTTTTGTAAACATTCCTTTCCGAGTAACGTTACATTGCATAATATCAGATTCCAGGATTAATAAATATATTAAGTCTCGCGATTGCAATTGGAATTATGAAATATCATTCATTAACAAGAGGAAATAATCAAACTAACTTTAATTGCACTTGGAAATTGTTTCACATAGTTGGCATTTGCTGACAGTTTCTGACATTTCATTATTTCAGCCTGCTGTTGTCGTTTTCTTGCGGTCCGCGCAATGCTGCGTACACAAACATAAACCGCATACATTCCGCATAGAATTAATATGTCGATTCGCATAATCTTGTGTCCATGTGACACTTGTGCGGAGACAATGAGATTACATTCAGAATGGAGTGAAACTTGCTTTATCCAGTGTTCTGCCGTACCGTAATCGTTCACATTGTCGTAAAATTCTAGCCTGCATTCCGTTTCATTATTTCTTATCTTTTTTCCACTCCATGAAAAACGGCGCTCTCTTGAACGATACAAAAAACATCTTATCTCGTTCTGCTAACTGAGCGTTAATTAATTTGTGCAATATTTTAAACTTCTCCTCTCCTACTTTTATCGATTCTTTTTAATTTTGCAGTGACTTTCAGAATTATCTCTTGCTCTGCTTTAGCTTCCTTTTTCATCTAATTAAAATATTATAATAAATTTTAGATATTAAAATATAGAAAAATAAGAAAAAGGAAATATTGTTTGTACTCTGGAATAAGAGAGGAAAAGATGGCTCATTATTACATTTCTTAAATTTAAATGTTATATCTTATTTATACAAGTTTTTCTAGTTGTAGTATGAAAAACATTTCTTGAAAGAATGAACAGTTAATATTTACCTTGAGCTAATATTAATTACAACCTTTATGCGTTATTTTTCTTCGTTTTATTTTCGCATATAATTCCATTCCCGAAAGCAAACATTATCGTCATAATTGATTTGATAATTTATTCGCACAACCTTGCACAACCGGATATATATACACATTCGGACATGTATGTATACATATCGCTATTTCGCTTAAATCACATCCATGGAACGTGAATAATTGGAACTTAGACTCGCATTTAGAGCGCAATCTGTGCTAAACACAATCGAACACCCAAGTCTTCCCTTACAAAGGAACGGACTTCTTTGTACGATCCCTTCGATGAGCGAGTAGTTCGAATACGAAATTTAGAGAGATCCGGAGGAACTGCTGTAAAGCAGCGAGAAAACAGGGCGAAACACGGAATCGCTATTAGCTGGATCCGGTTCTGTAAAATTACGGGCATTGTAACATTAGGCGACGGTCGGGGAACATAAGCTGTGAAATATTTGATGAAACTGTAATACTATACATTATTAGAATTTCAATACGATTGTAAGGAAATAAAATTAATGTGCATTTTAATTTCTAGCGTATAGAAAGGACATTAAATATGGATCAAGTATTAATCTAGATCATTTATTATATTTAAAAAACTATTATATTTTTTTTGTCTAATACTGCATCTATATAAAAAATTTTTAATATTTAAGTTTTAGCAATTGTCAATGGTTTCTTATTTGCTAAAAATAGCATTCTATATTTTATTAATGTCATGTTGTTGGATAATAATATATGAAATAAACTCTTAGAAGTCAATCTTTAAATTATATATTCATTTAAAAATTCACTCAAAGTTTAGTACAAGAATTGCAGCCTTAAGATTTTTATAGAATGTAGTAAATAGTCTTAGATTTTCTGCAAATAATTAATATTATGTTCAATATAGATTAAAAATGGGTTTATTCAATAAATATATTATAGCAATATTTCAAATGCACAATATACACAAACTTTGTTATAGTATATGCGATTAAATAAGACATAATCTATAAAGAATAAAATTAGATAAAATGGAGAATAAATAAAAATAAAAAAAATTAATCTCTAGTATAAAATTTAAAAGCCACACAAATGTATCATCTGGTATTATGGTCTTGTAATCAATTGCATGAAGCGCAGTTTCAAAAAGGACCTCATAATATATCGTTCATTACGTAGAGATACATGTAATTAATTATATAAATATCTAATGTCTGATTGTGTGATATTAACAAAGTTTAACCTCAACAAGTTATATTGAATAAGCAGCCATTATAATCAAAAATATATAAAGGACACAAGGGAATTTGAAGCCAGTGTAAATCGAGCATTAATAATGATTTGCTAATGTCGTTGTATATCACGATATCGTTGTATATATCGATATTTATGTAGATATGTATGTTAATAACCAAACATTAAAGACAATTTATAACACATTATCTTCTATCTACATTTTTTATTCAATTTAGATAATGAAATTACAGTATTGAGTATACAGAAACTGTACACTCAACTGTATAATTCTCTCTCTTTAGATAATAAAATGCATTACATGTCACAGATTTAATAAGAATATGATATAAATTACGACAATGGTATGCTTACATATTTAAAACATTACAGGTGAAATTTCGTAATCGTTTCTTTTCATCTCTTTTATCAACGTATATTTTATGGCATAGCAAAATAAAAGATATAAATAAGTATAATTAGTATAAGTATATAATATAGCTTTATATTATATAGCTTTTATTAATCTTACTTTATATATATATATATATATAAATTATCTTTATTTGATTAATAAAAGCTTAAATTTATATGTACGTAATATAGCAAGTATTCATGGGAATTATAAGAGAGAATCGTGTCATTTTTATTTATTCACCATTATACTGTCAACATGGTTACAATAATTTAGTAATTACAATGTAAATAATTCATAAGGAGAACAGCACGTGCCGTAAATTGTACTATAGTATAAACGTATAAAACAGTAGATCATTTATTCGTATTCGTATAAAAGCGTCAAAGCTGAACGAGCATTTCACATTGCCAAATTATCCGGATTTACCATTCTTGCCGTCAAGGTTGCATCTTAATGAGCATAAAAATCTCATCGAATCGCAAGATAGTGCGAAATTACTGCAATTTTCCGCCACAAGTAGTCTGCAAAGAATGTAATGACTCGTAGAAGAGCTTTTTTTACAGCTCTGTGGAAAAATTCTCTCTGTCTATATTATTGTCGTTTTTGAAAAATAAGATCAAATTTACTGAATAAAATGCAGCTACAATGACGCAAACGAGTAATAATTTGCAAAATACAATCTAAGTTTTTCGACATCATCCAAATTTCAATAGTCTTGCAAAATTTTCAAGAGAATTAGAAGGCTTTTATATAACAAATATTTAATTATATCATTTTTACATATCTATTTTTTATAAAATACTTGATGTAAAAGAATTTATTTAAAATTATAATTTTACAATTATATTTTAAAATAAACGATTGTTTGCCAATATGTGTAAATTACTTTTTGCATGAATTTTCTTTTATATATCCTGTTTGATAAACGTTTTTTTGTAAAAATTTTAAAGATTCACTTTTATAGTTGATACTAAAAAAAATTTGCTTTTACTTATATAAAGTTAAATAAAATAGAAGAATATTTAATCATATTTACTACAGTAAAAATATAAAGTCTACTTGTTTCAGAAAAATATTACATTAATAACAAATCAGCGTTTGTGTATGAGTCAATAGGAACAAAAGGGTAAACACTGAATGAATGAGGTTTACATCTATATAGAATCTACTAAAATATAAGTGGCCGCGTAGGCGTTGATTTGGATTACTTGCAGCTACGCCTATACATTCTACCTATGATGTAGAAACGTGAACAGTGATACTTATGTATGTGGAATTACTACAATAAAACAAGCATGTAATCAGTTAGTCAAATAATATGAAATTGCAAGGAAAATTCAGTGTTAGAAAAATTCAGTTGTTGATATTTACACTTTGACTAAATAAGTAGATAAAACTTACATTTATGAAATATTTTAAAAACTCAAATGAAATGATTCAAAGCTCTAGATATATCCTTTTAATTTGTGTTATTATGTTATCTTTGATTTGTTGACTTTGGAAGTCTGAACTAGAATCGAATTGTCTAAGCTATTAATGAAAATATATACATAATTTACATATATACATACTTATTCTTATTGACATTGCTTATTAATTTGCTGATTTTTAAAATTCATTATTTTTTTTCTACGCCAATTATATAATAATTTTGTCATAAACTTAGCACGATTTAAATAAAGTTTCGTCATATTTTTGGTCATAGTCAAGACATATTATTTGCTTTATTCAAGTCACGTAATAATATATGACAAAAATTAAGTTTGTCAAACTAACTCTTGAATAATTCAACTTTCCCTCTTTTAACGTCTTTTATTCTCGAGAACAGATTGATAGTTTTCTCACGTATGGATTATTAGATAAAAGCAAAATTTGTCGAAAGAAAGTTTCTGAAGAACAAATTCATTCACAAATGCACATTTTCATCATATCGTTTGATGATATATTTCATGATATTGATAATATTATTTACGCCATTTTCTGTTCTTGAAAAAAATAGAGAATAAATTTTTGTAAGATTAAGTTTGGTATAAAAATGTAGTGAGGGAACGTGGAAAATTGTTACGAAAATGATATAAAGAAGTTAGTTATAAAGAATGACGGCAATGTTACATTCTTTTCTCTTATAAAAAGTGACGAAGAAATTTTCATGAAGCACTAGCGCGTTAGTATCATTGTCACGAACTTCTAGAATATTTATCTTTACTTTGGGAAGGTCGGTGAATTACATATACAATCTCAGGGGCAGTAACAAGATTCTGTTTATTTTTTATCGAAAGCCTAATATTATACAAATACGAATGTAGTAGGTAGTATGTAGGTATGTAGTTGTTATACAATTACGACTGCCTCCAGAATGAATTATGATGCAGTATCTGAAAATAATAAATTTTGATATAATATACGTTGAAATATTTCGATAAAACACAAAATAAAGATTATCTTCATTTCTAATTTTGCGTTTCTAATTTGTTTATGTAATGCATGCTTTATTACGTGCCATATAAAAAATTAAAAGAAAAATTTATGATAAAATTATATAAAAATAACCTATGCGTGATTTTATATATAAAAAAATTTAACGTTCTTTTTTAAGAGTTTTTTTTTTTAAGAAATGTGTTTTTTAAGAAATTTTTTTTGTCAAAATCTTTTCTTAAGTAATCTCTGAAATTTATATAAGAAGAGGAAAAAGAAAAAATGACCCATAAATGATTTATGACATGACACAGTTTATATGTGAAAATTCTATGTATACAAAATAATATATTGAAGTTTTTAAATACATGTAACAATAGTAAAGTATATAGTAAAGTAATACAGCAATAAACCGTTTATGCATGTTTATCCGCCTACAAATTAATTATACATTTAATATTGCATTTGGTAAGCAATTATTGTTATTACCAGGCCCCGAATGTTCGTGCGATTTCTCGTGCCGCACGGAGCACCGCCGCTCTGTAAAAACGTCATAAAGATTTTTATCAATTTCAATTGACAATAAAACCATTTTTTCACGTAAGGATTTCGGCATTTCGAATACGAAGTTAGATATTTTTGCGTGATCTCGAATGAAGAAGCAAAACCTTCTTTCGGTGCTTTATTTATATTGAGCAGATCGTGCGTCAATTTTCAGATAGATGGGGTGCGATCGACAACGGGCGTCGGATATATTCGAGTAATATTGCTCGAATATCTCACTTTAGCGAGCACTCGACTCACTCACACGCAGCGGTGCTTCGCGTGCGGCACGAAAAATCACACGACATTCGGGACTTGGTTATTACTGTTACAATTACTGTAATATTTGCTTAAATCTGTACTAAGTTGATATTAGCAAATTAACTTTGTTTCAATGCAAAGTGTGTATTGTAACATGTTGTAGTATACATACTTTCTAAGCCTTTATAATGGAAAGGAAAGTTTGATGATACAGACACAAACGGCATACCTATATTAACCTTGTAAGTTCCTCAGATTGTGTGCAATCTCTCTCTCTCTCTCTCTCTCTCTCTCTCTCTCTCTCTCTCTCTCTCTCTCTCTCTCTCTCTCTCTCTCTCTCTCTCTCTCTCTCTCTCTCTCTCTCTCTCTCTCTCTGATTGCAAAAGATAGTTATAGACAATTATAGATTTAATTTTCGCTAATAATAATGAAATAACAGTATAGATAATTCATGAACCTAAAATTACGGACCACGCATGGCTAAAAGTTGAGTTGAGTGCGAGTAAAGTTGAAAATAAATATAGGGAATTTAGTGCTAGGAATTATGGAAAGTTCGATGTAAATGAATTTACTAGATTAGTGAAAGATAAGGTACAAAAAAATCAGATATAGATGTTAGTAAGAAAGCGAAAAAACTTGTCGATAATATAGCAGATGCGTTAGATGTAACCGAAGAAAAAATTTAGAATTCCGAAAATATGGGATGGGAAAAAGTTATGATATTCTGAAATAAGAAAAGCAGCGGATAGAAGGGATAAGGCATATGGGAAAGTTGTATGATGATACGGAACAAAATTGGTCGCAGTTTAAAATTGAAAGAAATGCAGTAGTAAAATTAATGAAGGAAAAGAAGAAAAAGTATTATGAAAATATGATAGATCTTAATAAAGAAAATCCCACGATTATGTGGAAAACCTTAAAAGAAATAATTAGAGGCGAGTCAATAGGTGTGAAGGAAGTACAAAATATAGACTTTGAGATTTTAGCTAACACTGAGGAGTGCGAGTTAGCGAATAAATTTAATTTATATTATATACAAAATATCAAGTATAGTAGAATCTATAAATATAAATAGGCCCGGCGACACAAATAAAAAAATTATTTATGTTATCGAAGATAAAGGAATTATGGAAAATTTTGAAACAATCAGGTTAGAGCGGTTACAGAAAGTGGTTATGGAATTGCCAAAAAAGAAAGGTACAGAAGAGAAGATAAGTAGCGATGTATTGAAAGCATCTTTTACGTAATAAAAGAAGAATTGTGGATATAATTAATAATTCTTTGAGAGTAGAAGACTTTTCGGAAGGTTGGAAAACTTCTACGATAATACCGATACCAAAGATAGAAAAAACCAAAAAAGCAAGCGACTTATCAATATGTTACCAATATTTGAGAAAATGTTAGAATTAGTAGTAAAAGATCAACTTGAAATGTATTTGGAAAATAATAAATGGCATTATAACAGAACATCAATCGGGATTTCGAAAACATTATTCAAAATGTGCGAAACTGCGATTCAAACTGTCATCGATGATTGGAAATTAATAGTGAGTGAAAGGAAAATGGTGGGAGTAATTTTCATGGATCTTAAGAGAGCGTTTGAAATAATAGACAGAAAAAGATTATTAGAAAAAATGTTTCAATATGAAATTAGAGGAAAAGTGAATGGTTTAAATCATACTTAAATAATAGAAAACAACGGGTACGATTTAATCATAAGTGGTCTAAACTTCGACAGAATATGGAATGCCACAAGGATCCGTGCTAGGACCTTTATTATTTATAATATACATAAATGATATAATCAAAGTTTGTCCAGAGGGGTACAATATAAAAATGTTTGCAGATGACACGCTTATATATGTAAGTGGAGAAAGTAGCGCGGATTTAGAAATAAAGATGAACACAGTATTCAATATAGTTGAAATATGGATGAATATAAATAAGTTAAAAATGAATGCAGAAAAAACGAAATATATGATAGTTAGAGGTATAAGAAAGGAAGTGAAAGATAATATTGTATTGATTGCTTGGATGGAACTATAATAGAGCGTGTGGAAGTAATAAAATATTTAGATATAATTATAAATGATAGATTTAATTTGATAAGCATTGTGACTATATGTTGTGACTATATGACTATAAAAAAGATAGGGAAGAAAATTTCTTGAACAGAATAGGTAATAAGGTCGATGTATACTAGATGTATGATATATAAGACAATTATAGCGCCGCACTTTAAGTATTGTGTTACATTATTGATAGCAATGGGAGAATTATGTACAAAAAGTATAGAATCGGGCTATAAGAATTATTTTACAATGTAAGATATACTAAAGTAAGGGATATGTTGCAGGCGTTACAATTTATGTCGATAAAACAGAGATTACACTATAATGTATGCATATTTGTTTTTAAAATTCTGAATTTATTACCGGAACAGTTAAGAGATAAGTGTAGGGTAGGAAGTAAAGAAAAAAAACGTCAACACGATAAGCAGACAATATTGAAATTCAATTTAGAAGAACAACTAGTGCATAAAAGAGTATGTCCTGAGAGATTAAGATTGTATAATGCATTACCAGCAGATGTAAGGCAATGTACAGGATTGATAAATTTTAAATGAAAGTTAAAGAATTATGTGGTAAAAGATAGAATAGAATAGTTACTTGTTTTCGTTGTTGTTTTTTAGCGTAAATTTTATTTCCAATTTTAATTATATTATATGTTGTATTAGTTATTAGCATTAGTATTAGTATTGGTATTAGTATTAGTTTTTGTTTGTTAAAGTAGCCGAGAAAGCTAATAAAGATTAATCAAAATCTCTCTCTCTCTCTCCCTCCTTCCCTCCCTCCTTCCT
>NW_028297113.1:0-76468 GCF_055798465.1 Pogonomyrmex barbatus | reverse complement strand
CGGTTTTAAAGCGTTAACATTTGGCCTTCTAAAATGCTATACGATTTGGCGTTTGATGCACATAACCTCAAAAATCAGTAGTGTTCATGATGGCAATAACAAAAAAGCATATTCGATTTTCCATCTACTTCGCGTTTCATCTGAAGAAAAATGCTGCTGAAGCCACTGCAATGATTTGTGCTGCATATGGAGAGAACGCTGTAAGTCATACTACATGTAAAAGATGGTATCAAAAATTTCGCCAAGGAGATTTCAGTCTTGAAGATGAATCGCGTGCTGGACACCCTCAAAAGATTGAAACGGATGAATTGCACGGACGAATTGCAAGCACTGCTGGATATAAACTCTGCGCAAACTGAAAAGGAGCTTGCAGAACAGCTTGGCGTTACGCAGCAAACCATTTCCGTATGTTTACATACGATGGGAAAGGTTCAGAAGGAAGGCAGATGGGTTCCGCATGAATTGTCCGAAAACAACAAAAATCGTCGGCGTGACACTGCACTCACTTTGCTTTCAAAGTTCCGGAAAAAAGATTTTCTGCACAAAATCATTACAGGCGATGAAAAGTGGATTCTTTATGATAACCCTAAACGTAGAAAGTCATGGGTTGACCTCTAGTCAACCTTCGACATCGATGCCAAAGCCCAATATCCACGCCAAGAAGGTTTTGCTCTGTATCTGGTGGGATTGGAAAAGTGTGTTGTATTACGAGTGTATTACGAGTTGTTACAACCGGGTGAAACAATCACGGCAAACCGCTACCAACAACAATTGACCAATTTGAGCTATGCATTAGAAGAAAAGAGGCCATTTACTGGCCAAGGACGTCGTAAAGTAGTCTTGCTTCATGACAATGCTTGACCACATGTTGCGAAAGCGACTCAGGACCATATCTTTGCGTTAGGTTGGGAACTTCTCCCGCACGCGGCGTATAGCCCAGACATGGCGCCTTTCGATTACTACCTATTCCGGTCGCTGCAGCATCATTTGGCTGATACACATTTCGTAAGATTTGTAGAGATATGAAAATGCATTGATGACTTTATCGCTTCGAAGCCGGTGAGCTTCTATCATCAAGAAATTCGCAAGCTACCCGAAAGATGGCAAAAGGTCGTTGATGCAAACGGGAAATATTTCGTTGATTAATATTTTTTTGTTTGTTTTTGAATAAAGATTGAATTTTACATAAAAAAGCTCAGAACTTTTTTGTACACCTAATATATATATATATATATATATATATATATATATATATATATATATATATATATATAGAAATGAAATCGTAAAGAGTTTATTCTGTTAAGGCGTGTTAAAGAAAATAAATAGGAGTGTTCAGTATTGAGTGAATATTGAATATTGATTAATTTATTGTTCAGAAAATAGTAATTAATGAGAGAAAATGAAGTGAACTAATAAAGAATAAAGAGTTATTTTCTCTTTGGAGAATAGTTAATCTGTAAAGATTTATACAGGTACATATAAATATAATACAGTATATTTGGTATGTAAAATATGACGGACAAAGATTTATACAGATTAATACTATTCTCCACTTTTTTTATTATTAGATTTTTTTATTATAAATTTAGAATATTGAAAATTTAAAAGAATGTTATTTGAAAATTATTATTTGTTCTTATTCTAAAAATAAATGGACATTATATTTAACGTAATCGCATATATATATATATAAGTATATTTATAATTGTTCGAGAAATTTAGCGTAATTATTATAAAGTATCGGACCTGTGAGCGACGTACCGGATGAGGCTATTCCGCGATTAACTTATTCTTATATAAAAAAAATATCACAAGCAAAATATCACAATGTCGAGAAATATAATGCTACAAGAGTATTTGAGACACGCCACGAGATAAACAGAATGAGTCCTAGTTGCGCACAGAATAAATCGGATACAGCAAATTGAATGGATCGGACACAGATCCAAACGGACACAATAAGGAACGGACACAAGGTAACTGAAATCGGACACAGTGAAAATCGGACACAATGGCAATCGGATACATTGAAAATCGGACAGTTCTGATCGGATAGGAAATGGACACACGGTAGCTACAAAGGCATAGTGTCAATCGGACACAGTGCCAATCGAACATAGTAGGAAATGGACGCATGAATAGTTAAATAGATAAAAGAATCTGGCAAAAAAACGCGGCGGTCTGTCTCGCGAACCGAGATATTAAGCGTTAAAGTTGACATTTTTGACTAGGAAATCTGTCATAGCGACATAATCCAGCGAACTGAGCACGGACTCTTCGTGGGCGCGATAATTAGAAACACTACAACTGTATTTTTTAAATCTTATAAATTTAAAAAATATATATTTATCTTTTTATTTTAAAGTAATAATATTCAATACATATGTTTATTTTATATACTATTCCTTATATTGAATATTTTTTTCATATTTTATACAATTTTTTTACCAAAGTTAATAATATAATATAGTTTTTTTTATTAATCAATATTTATATATTTTTATGTATATTTTTTAAATTATTTTTTTACTTTTATATTTCATATTTGATATTTATATTTTATATTATCTATAGAGTATTTTTCACTATTAGCTACGTATTTATATCATATTTATATTATTTTTATTTAATTTATATCTTAAATATGATGCTAGCATATAAATAATAAGTTAGAAAAAAAGAAGAAGTAGTATATATATATATATATATATACATTCAATGTACTAAAATGAAATAGATATATATTTTGTAGCGACATCGACGGACGAGCCGCGCAGCCAATCAGCGCGTGACGATGCCTGCCAATGAGGGACGTGAGAGAGAGGAGATGATGAGAAAGAAGGAGAGACACAGTCACGCTCAATTCCTGAAATAGAATTGTCAATCAGTCAGCTGTGATACCATTGTGATATATTTCTAGAATACACTTGTACATTATATAGTAAATCGTGTGAAGCTCAATACATACCTTACTGCCTCCACCTCGACTCCTCTTTTCCTTCACATTCATATTCTCGCGTGGCCAAGCGATGAATCCACCACATCGAGAAATTGATCGGTGACCCCGACGTGATTGTTGAAGGTCGGAGTAACGGTCGAGTTCGAAACCAATACAAAGGCTTCTTTCTTTCTTCTTCTTTTCTTTCCTTTTTTTAAGAAATGTCCCTTCCTCATACCCCTTCGGGTTCGCAGGGACGAAATCCTCTGTCTATCTCCGTGCCTCACGACCCAGAAGAAGGCTTCGCTCAGGAGACTCTGCAGAGAACATTCTTGCATCAGCCATCGAACTTTCCAGAACATTTCCCCGCTGAGTTTCATTATGTGAAATTACCTGCCTTCTGACGAAATTGTTCGAGACTCTGATCCGTGCACTTAGACTGCGAGTTCAGTACGTATCGAATGCGGTTTGATAAGCAGAAGTACAACGCTGTACCTCGTCACCTGGACGAGGAAACCTCGACATCATTGCGGACGTCCTCGAGAAATTGCCTGAAACAGAAAAATATGAGAATATTAAACGCGTTTTCATAACTCGCCTCACCGACTCCGAAGAGAAGCCACTGCGGACCTTGCTGATGGGCGTAGAGTTAGGCAATATGAAGCTGTTGAGGAAAATGAAAGCGCTGGCTGGTGGTCACGTTTCGGATGAGCTACTAAGAACCTTGTGGCTACAGCAGCTACCCACAGGTGTACAGGAACTCCTGCTCATCTTCGGCTCATCTCAACTCGTTGAAGAAGTTAGCCGAGTGCACTAACAAAATAACAGACTATCCAGCAAATGTAGAGCATGCCGCCACGATACAAGTATCGCGGCCATCCGGAGTTACAGAAGAAGCTATTTGCGAACTTATTAAACAGATGGCACAGCTTTCCGCTAAACTGGAACGCTTGGAGCATCCACGAGGACGAAATCGCCGATTACGCAGCCGAAGTCGGCGATTCCGTCGTTCAACAAGAGTGACCAGTCGTCATTCGGCTTCTGCTATTACCATGTACGTTTTGGTGACCGTGCCTTCAACTATAGAGCACTGTGTAGCAAGCAGAATGACGCGGGAAACGGCTACGGTCGTCCGACGTAAGAGTCACAGAGAACGGCTATGGTCTTTCGCTCAGACTTCACATTGCTGACAGGACAACGGGGTTGAAGTTTTTTCTTGATACCGGAACGGATGTTTCATTCCTATCTCTCGCTGCAGAGGTAAGTTCAATCTGTTGCAACATTTTATTTGTATGCGGTAAATGGTCGCAGATACAAACTTATGATGACAAGCTGCTCAGCCTCGATCTGGGTCTGCATTGGCCGATCACATGGCGCTTCACCGTGGCCAACATTCCTCGGGCAGTCATCAGAGCCGACCTTCTGAAAGCACATAGATTAGTGGTCGATCTGGAGAGTAGACGTATCATAGACAAGCGCACTAAGCACCTTAGCGTCCCAAGATTTTCGCAGTCAATTCGCAATGTGACTATCAAGATGCTGGACTAGATATCCGAGCATCATTGCATTCTGCGAGACTTTCCGGCCATCACGTAGTTATCGCAGGCAACAACAGGCAAGCATGGAATATGTCATCACATTGAGACGAAGGGATCTCTCATTGCCAGCAAACCTCGCAGACTGCCATCTGAAAAACTCCGCATTGCAAAGGCGGAATTTCAGCATCTGATGGAGCTTGGAATTTGCCGCTACTCACGCAGTCCTTGGGCAACCCCGCTTCACATGGCTCCAAAGAAGAATGGCGTTTGGAGACTTGTGGCGACTATCGGGCCTTGAATACTATCATGACACCAGATAGCTATCCGCTTTCACACATCCGATCTGGTGGCCAACTTGCACGGTAAGCGAATCTTTAGCACGATCGATCTAATCTACGCGTATCACCAGGTGCCTGTGAAATGAAGAGAATATATCAAAGACAGCGGTTACTGTCGCCATTCGGGCTATTCGAGTTTTTTACTATGCCATTCAGGTTGCGCAATGCCACTCAAATATTCCAGCAATTGATGAACAGCATCCTCTAAGATCTCGAATTTTGCTTCTGTGGACGACATCCTGGTAGCATCGAGAAACGAATTAGAATATCGTGAACAGCTTCGATAGGTTTTCCGACGACTACAAAATTCAGGTATCAATCCAAGCAAGTGCGTTTTCAGCCAGAGCAGCGTTGAATTCCTCGACTGAAGTCACTCCGGAAGGAACGAGGCCGTTCCAGCACAAAGTCAAAGCCATCGCAAATTTTCCTCGGCATTAGACAATGATTCAATTCTGCAGATTCTTGGATATGGTGAACTATTACCGACGCCATTTAAAAAATGCAGCAAAGCATCAGGCATCATTAAACGAATTATTAAAAGATTGCAGGAGAAATGACAAGAAACCAGTACCTTGGAGTGATGAGAGTATCAAGGCATTTGAGGATTGCAAGACAGAATTGATGCAAGCCACGCTTCTCACACATCCCACCGAGACATCGCCACTCTTCCTGATGACGGTCACCTGCGTCAGACACTGCAATCGGAACTGTTTTAGAGCAAATCGACAATGGCAGACAACAACCGATAGCATTTTTTTCAAAGAAACTCGGCGCAGAAGAAGTACAGCACGTTCGACAGGAAGCTACTGGCAGTTTACGAAGCCGTCAAACACTTCAAGGAAATCATCCAAGGCCAACGCGTTGTCATCAAGACGGACCACAAGCCGTATTCTCATACTCACGTACGCTTTCCAACAGTGACTAGAGAAAGCACGACAAGCACGCCAGCTGGATTTGATTGCATAATTTACCACAGACATTGTGCATCTGGCGAGGAAAATACAATTACAGATGCACTTTCGCACGTCGATGCAGTCCACACTCTTGTCATCGTTACCACGGAGGAGTTAGCAGAATATCAGACTAATGACGAAAAATTGCAACAATTACATAGAGATGAAACATCATTGGAACTCAAGGAGCTAACGATTCTAGGATTGTATTATCTTTATTTTGCGACTGTTCAAGAGGCACCATACGACCGTATGTTCCGAAGACTAAGCGCATCTTCGACAGTGCACGGAATGATACACGGCATCAGCGGCACGTCAACCAGCCAACAGATACGCTAAAAGCGTTCATCTGGCCAAATGCGGATCGTGACATCAGGCGCTGGGCACGCATTCTACAATACCAACGAAGCAAGATCCAGCGGCATAATCATCTGTTACCTAAAAAGATTCTAACGTCAGACAGCCATTTTTATCAAATCCTTCTTGATATTATCGGTTCACTTCCAGAGGTAAAAAATTATCGATATTGTCTTACCTTAATCGATAAATTTTCCAGATGACCTGAAGCTATTCCACTACCCAACATCAACGCTCAGACGGTGGCAGCAGCATTTGTGGACAACTGGATTGCTCACTATGGAACTCCAGCCGTCATCATCACCAATCGGGGCCGACAGTTTGAAGGCAGCCTCTTCCAAGCACCTGCCAAGCTGCTGGGGTCCACCAAGACGAGAACTTCGCCATACCACCCGGCTTCGAATGGACTGATAGAACGCACTGCACGTTAAAGATTGCCATCATCTGCAGAAGAAATACACACAACTGGTTAGCACACTCTGGATTGTGATGTTAGGACTACGCACCAGTTACAAGCAGGATCTAAATACTCACCAGCAGAATTGGTGTTTGGCACATCTCTTAGGATACCCGGTGAACTGCTAAAAGACGAAGTTCATTCGAACGACATTGAGACGTTCATCTCCGCACAACGAAGACACTTGCGAGATCTTAGGATACAACCGACAAGTCATCCGGATGACACCTTTTGTGCATCACAGACTGGAAGACACCACGCACGTTTTTGTCCAAGACGACACGGTGCCATTCCAGTCGCCGTACACTGGACCGCACAAAATAAAGCGCATTAACGAGAAGTTATACACAATCCATATCAACAGACAGAACGTTAACATGATGTTTTATCTGTCGAACGCCTGAAGCCAGCTTACCTGCCAATGGAAGAAGACACACCAACCACGAGTCAGGAACAGCAATCCTCGGCACCAAAAGCCACGATGATCACTTTCGGCACCGCGTTCAAAAAGTTAAGTTCGCGCAAGTGAGTCCCAGTTGCGCACAGAATCAGACACAGCAGATTGAATCGGACATAGGTCCAAACGGACACAATAAGAAAGGAGGGTGTGCGTCACGACAGGGCCCGACCACGAACCAGTCGTGAAAACTCGTAATTATTTTTGCGAAAAAATACTACCTCAGCCAGGAATCGAACCTGGATCTCTTGCTTACCGAGCAGGCATCTTATCCTTTCGACTACCGAGGCATGTGATGATATTTATCGCAATAACGTGTTTAGAACAACAAGTCAACAATACAATGACATACCAGGTGTATGCATAAGTTTTTTCCGGTTTTTTAATAAAAAAAGACACGTAATTTTCAAAGGAAATTAATTTTTTTTTTATTCAAAATATTGGCCATCGGCTTCTACACATTTCGCCCATCTTTCAGATAATTTATGAATACCATGCCAGAAAAACTGATTGTCTTTTGCGGCAAACCATTCGTCGAGCCATTTTCCAACTTCCTCGAAATTGCTGAAGTGCTGCTCTGCGAGCGCGTGCCCCATTGATGCGAAGAGGTGATAGTCAGATGGCGCCAGGTTTGGGGAGTACGGCGGGTGCGGAAGAATGTCCCATCCAAGCGATTTCAAGGTGTCTTTCACTGGTTTTGCTGTGTGAGACGGCGCATTGTCGTGTAACAAAATCACTTTGCCATGTCTTCTGGCCCATTCCGGTCGTCTTTCGATTAATGCGTGGTTTAAATTAACCATTTGTTGGCGATTGCGTTGTGTATTAACGGTTTCGCCGGGCTTCAAGAGTTCATAATACATAATACCGCTCTGGTCCCACCAGACACAGAGCATGGTCTTCTTGCCGAAGCGATTTGGCCTTGGTGTTGATGAACCGGCTTCGCCAGGTGAAAGCCACAATTTTTTTCGCTTCGGGTTTTCAAAATAAATCTATTTTACGTAACCCGTCACAATTCGATACAAAAATGATTTCCTTTCGTGGCGTTGAAGCAGCATTTCACAAGTGACTTTGCGATTTTCCATTTGACGTTCATTCAAATCGTGTAGGACCCATTTACCGAGTTTATTGATCTTTCCCATTGCTCGTAAACGTCTGCTGATTGTTTCTTGTGATACATGTAATGCTTCTGCTAATTGCCGTTGAGTTTGAGTTGAGTCATCATCCAATAACTCCTGCAATTGCTCGTCTTCGCATTTTTGTGGTCTACCAGAGCGCTCACTGTCTTTCACATTGAAATCACCACTTTTGAATTGTCAAAACCATGTCTCACATGTTCTAATCGATGGAGCGTGTTCACCATATGTTTCTACCAGCAACGATGACTTTCAACAGCCTTTTTCTTTTGATTAAATAAAAAAAGCAATGCGTGCCGCAAATGTTCTTTTTCAGGCACAAAACTCGACATGATCACTGAACGATAAAACAAAGACGCTAGTTTTTGGCGGACTCAACTTGTGTGTGTTTGTAGTTTTAAATGTCAGACGAACAAAATGATGTATGTGTCAAATTAATACGCTGCGTACTTTTCGCTGGCGACATCTCTTAATTAAACCGGAAAAAACTTATGCATACACCTGGTACACACATATACATATATTACAATATACATATATATATATATGTATATGTACAATAAGAAACGGACACAAAGTGATTGAAATCGGACACAGTGAAAATCGGATACAATGGCAATCAGACACAGTGGCAATCGGACATATTGAAAATCGGACACATTGAAAATCGGACACAATACTAATCGGACGCAGTAGAAAATGGACACATGGTAGCTGCAATCGGACACAGTAACAATCGGATACAGTGCCAATCGGACACAGTGCCAATCGGACACAGTGCCAATCGGACACAGTGCCAATCGGACACAGTGCCAATCGGACACAGTGCCAATCGGACACAGTGCCAATCGGACACAGTAGGAAATGGACGCACGGATAGTTGCAATCGTGATAGTTTTCCTAAAAAAGTGTTAAAAGTGTTACTATATTCGAAGGGCAAGATGCAATCTTTGGCCTTACTATTAGGTGTACAAAAAAGTTCTTAGCTTTTTTTTGTAAAATTCAATCTTTATTCAAAAACAGACAAAAAAATATTAATCAGCGAAATATTCCCCGTTTGCATCAATGATCTTTTGCCATTTTTCGGGTAGCTTGCGAATTCCTTGACGATAGAAGCTCACCGGCTTCGAAGTGATAAAGTCATCAATGCATTTTCGTATCTCTTCAAATCTCACGAAATGTGTATCAGCTAAATGATGCTGCAGCGATCGGAATAGGTAGTAATCGGAAGGCGCCATGTCTGGGCTATACGCCGCGTGCGGGAGAAGTTCCCAGCCTAACGCAAAGATATGGTCCTGAGTTGCTTTCGCAACATGTGATCGAGCATTGTTATGAAGCAAAATCACTTTACGACGTCCTTGACCAGTAAATGGCCTCTTTTCTTCTAATGCATCGCTCAAATTGGTAAATTGTTGTTAGCGGTCTGCCGTGATTGTTTCACTCGGTTGTAACAACTCGTAATACAACACACCTTTCCAATCCCACCAGATACAGAGCAAAACTTTCTTGGCATGGATATTGGGCTTTAGCGTCGATATCGAAGGTTGACCAGGGTCAATTCATGATTTTCTACGTTTAGGGTTATCATAAAGAATCCACTTTTCATCGCCTGTAATAATTTTGTGCAGAAAATCTTTTTTCCGGAACTTTGAAAGCAAAGTGAGTGCAGTGTCACGCTGACGATTTTTATTGTCTTCGGACAATTCATGCTGAACCCATCTGCCTTTCTTCTGAACCTTTCCCATCGTATGTAAACGTACGGAAATGGTTTGCTGCGTAACGCCAAGCTGTTCTGCAAGCTTCTTTTCAGTTTGCACAGAGTTTATATCCAGCAGTGCTTGCAATTCGTCCGTTTCAATCTTTTGAGGGCGTTCAGCATGCGGTTCATCTTCAAGACTGAAATCTCCTTCGAAATTTTTGATACCATCTTTTACATGTAGTATGATTTACAGCGTTCTCTTCATATGCAACACAAATCATTGCAATGGCTTCAGCAGCATTTTTCTTCAAATGAAACACGAAGTGGATGGAAAATCGAATATGCTCTTTTGTTATTGCCATCGTGAACACTACTGATTTTTGAGATTTTTGAGATGTGCATCAAACGCCAAATCGTATGGCTTTTTAGAAGGCCAATGTCAACGCTTTAAAACCGCCAAAGGGCGAGAAGATATATAAAATTTAAATTGTTATTTCGGTTGTATGAAATCTAAAGCTCAGAACTTTTTTGTACACCTAATAAAATGATAGATCTTAGAAAAATTGACAAAGACCGCTACGCAAGGTTTGGGAATGAAAACGTAATCTTTCACTTTATTAAATTGATAAGTCTATCATATACTAAAATGATAGATCCTAGAAAGATTAGCAAAGATCCCAACGCAAAGATTGGGTGTGAAGTTTTCGCTGATCTTTTCATTTTGTTACAAATATAATTTTTTTAATTGTTTTCATAATTAGTTCTGCAATAGTGGGAGCTTCTCCCCCTCGACCTCCGTTCGGAGGCTTCGCTCCTCGAATCCCCTTATCATGCGTAGAGTCACAACACATGTACAGTTTGCTGCATTACGTCGCTATGACAAATTTCCTAAGCAAAAAAGTCGTCAACTTTAACGCTTAATATCTCGGTTTGCGAGACAAATCGCCGCCAGATTTTTTTGCCAGATTCTTTTATTTATTTAACTATCCGTGCGTCCATTTCCTACTATGTTCAATTGGCACTGTGTCCGATTGTCCCAAATAAGAAGGGAGGGTGTGCGTTACGGCGGGGCCCGACCACGAACCAGTCGTGAAAACTCGTAATTATTTTGCGAAAAAAATACCACCTCAGCCAGGAATCGAACCTGGATCTCCTGCTTACCGGGCAGGCATCTTATCCTTTCGACTACCGAGGCATGTGATGATATTTATCGCAAATAACGTGTTTAGAATAACACGTCAACAATACAATGATACACATATATATATATATATATATATATATATATATATATATTACAATATACATATATACATGTATTCTTTCGAATCCCCACGACCCACGACTCCAGAGAGATGATGGTCCTATTCTCTCGATGGATGCAGGTCGGACTGCAGCGGCGACACCTTCCAACGCCATTGGTAAATATACAAATAATCCTCCTGAAGCACGACAGGAGAGATTGCATCAAGCATGGCTCGTGCCCCTGAATAAGAAGGGAGGGGTTATCCGATTGGCACTGTGTCCGATTTCAACCACCTTGTGTCCGTTCTTTATTGTGTCCGTTTGGACTTGTGTCCGATCCATTCAACCTGCTGTGTCCGATTTATTCTGTGCGCAACTGGGATTTCCCCTTCGAATTTCTGTTACAATTTTGGGAGCGGCCATTCCGGCGACCTTTTTCGTAGGACCGTCGAAACCCTCCGTACACTAGCGCCCCAAGTTCCATTTTAGCATGTTGGATCTAAGTAGCGAGTTCCATTTTCTGACATTGCCGATAAAATCTCATTCCGGTGTATGTCCGTGTTAGTTTTACAATTCGTACTACTTCCACAATCCGAAAGGAGCAAGAGTATACTTATATAATTAAATATTTATTTATCTTTGCGCAATTTTCTCGTTGTAAAATATTGATGAACATTAACATTGTGTGCGCGCGCGCGCGCGTGTGTGTCAATATTTTCATATTCATATGTACATATACATTTTTATATGTACGTATAAAATATATATATATATATATATATCATAATAATAATATTATTATTGTTATATTTTTATATGTATTATATATAATTACATATTCTACACTTTCTTGTAATTTTTTTTTATTAAAATTGTAATTGTAAATTGTTTTATTAAAATTTGTATAATTTTTAAAGAATTAGGTTCAGAAGACGTTAAGAGGATACTGGAGCGAACTCCGACGAGAACATTCACACATATGCACATTTGAATACATAGATATATTTATGTATACATACACTCATATTTCTGCACATATATGAATCTAATCTCCTAAATTTCGCATACTTTCGTACTTTCCCATTTACTTCTCCTATGAGCTTTCAAATCATTTTAATAATTCGTACGCACATGTATGTATTTATATAGATGGCAAGATATTTATATGATATAAAACAAGTTTTATTTTGTATATAAATAAACCAATAAATGTATATACATTTCTATATAAATACATACATGTAAGTATAAATTTGTCATATTAGCACTGTTCATTTTATTTTTTTATTAAAAACAAATAAAAATAAAAAAGTTGAAATATAAAAAAATATAAAAATAAAATATAAAAAAGTTTCCGTATTATTAAATGTATTGGATTGTCGGAAAAGTCATAACGCATTTTTGTAACAGATGGCGCTAGTTTATTTTTGGAAGTACTAGAATTATTCGCATCTATGTTATTGCTATGTCATTTGATAGTTGACAATTCTAGCTTCATTCTAAAAAAAAAATTGAGCGATTTGGTTGAATTTTGAAGATTTTATAACAAGTTGAAGATGGAAGACCAAACTGTGCATTTTCGCTATATTACTGTTGTACTTCCGTAAAGGGAAAAACGCGCGTCAAGCTTGTGAAAAGTTGCATAAAGTTTTACGACAATGCTCTATAGCGAAGAACGTCAATGTCAACGATAGTTCATGAAATTCCATGCTGGTGATTTTGACCTCAACGATGTTCTTCGGTCAGGGAGGCTCACCGAGGTTGATGACGATAAAATAAAGACATTGATCGAGTCAAATCCACGTTTGACGACATGAGAGATTGCAGAAACATCGAATATTCATCATTCAAGCATTCACGACCACCTGAAGAAAACTGGAACAAATACGTAAGCAAGCTCGATATTTGGATTCTTCATGAAAGAAGTTCATTTGATGGCGCGTATAAACATCTGCGATATGCTCTTATTAAACATGAGGAAAACAATCCTTTTTTGAAGCGATTGGTGAAAAAGTGGATTGTTTACAACAATGTGATGCGCAAACGGTCTTGGTCCTGACGTGATTCACCTCAAACGACCTCAAAAGCAAACATTCATCAGAGGAAGATTATGTTCTCAGTGTGGTGGGATTTTAAAGGTGTCGTGTTTTTCAAGCTCCTACCAAGGAACCAAACAATCAATTCGAATGTGTACTGTCGGCAATTGGACAGTTTGAACGAATCCATCATCCAGAAACATCCAAAGCTCATTAATCGTAAAGGAATTATGTTCCATCACGACAACGCGAGACCATACACAAGTTTGATCACCCGTCAAAAATTATTGGAGCTTTGATAAGATGTGTTACCACATTCATTATACTCGCCTGATCTTGCGCCGTCAGACTTCCACTTGTTTCACTCTCTTCAAAACTCTTTGCATAGTATAACGATTAATTCAGATGAAGTTATAAATCAGCACCTTATTCAGTTTTTCGCCGATAAAGACAGGTCCTTCTATGAACGAGGAATTATGAAACTCACTGAAAGATAGTCGAGTTAGGTTATCGAACAAAACGGACAATATATCATTGATTTATCTTTGTTCTTTATATGAATAAATGATCTTTGAAAAACATAGAAAAAATACGTCATGACTTTTTTGACAACCCAATACTAAATATTTTTTTTTGCAAGAAAAAAGATTAACGTAAAAAAAAAGAAAAAAAGATTATAAAATACTGGGACGCGAACCCGCATTTCCAGCGCAGCATCTAAATCATTACGCCATGTCAATCCTAGCCATACGCTTTACTGCAATAATACTAATGGAGCGTGCTCAAATTCCAACCATAATTTCTCAATAATTGAAAAGTAAATCATCTTCGAATAATATATTACTATATGTTGTTACATCTACATTACAATACAATATTTTAATAAAAATTCAGCAAAATCAGTAGGCCGGAATGTTCCCTTGATTAGAAGGATCGACTGTGAGGAGAGACGCGTGATACGCACACAAAGGCGAGGCACATGTGCGCTCGGCGTTTCGGCCACCTGGGGATGATAGAAGAGGATAGAAATACTATTCTCTCTCACGTTCACGACACAGTGTGAGAAGAAAATAGAAATATTTTTGTATTTTCTCGCGCTTTACGCGCTATGCGATGGTCGAACGTCTCCGATGTTTCTTGATTATCGCTTACTATTGTTGACATATAACGTACGAATTAAAAGAATAAGCATATAAAGTCATTAAGGATAAAAGAGGTCTGATACTAAGGTCAATTAATAATAATCAGGATGAGAACGAATTACAAAATGCCAGCACATCCATAGCCAGTACCTTTAAGAGAAACGACGAGAAAGCTAAGGAATTGATAACGAGAATCTTATACTATGCTGACAAGGATTGGAAATTAAAATCAATGTTAAACAACTTCATTGGAAATCCAGAGAAAATAAACAATAAAAGTTCCATGGTGAGTCAATCTAAGGAAGATAGAGATAAAGAGTTAGAGATAAGGATAAAAAGTATATTCAAGGAAGAAGGATAAAGATACACGAGAAGGAGAAAAGAAGAATCACCGATATAATTAAATAAGCAGAACTATTGGAATAGATTCAGAGCAGATTAAGCAAGTAGTTATAACAGTTAAGAAATAAATTACTAGTCAAAATATAGAAAACTAAATATTTAATAGTAAGGTAAGAGATTTAGATCTATAAGGTTATTACTTGAAACGATTCCTAATATATAAAGGTAACATTAGTAGTAACAAGACAATCTAAACTAGCTTATTCTTGGAAAAAGGAAAAAAAATTAATATTGATCTTAAGTTTTCATTAATTTTATATTTAATTTTATGTTGGTTAGGGTCTGCTATTAATTTTATTCAAATTCTTCTTCTAATTGAATTTTTTGTTTCTTTTTTCTTTGTTTAGTTCATGTCATTATGCAATTAATTCGCATATATGTATACCAACTTAATGTAACAATTTGAAACTATGATATTTATTTTATGTTTTTAAGGAATCTATATATGAGTACCGTGTTTTTTTCTGTGATTTTTAGATTTATAGGTTTAATTTTAATTTTAATTTTTACGACAGTAACACTATTTGCCGATAATATAACTCTGTCAAATGCGGACCGGGGGAGTGTCTCGTTTGATCGCTATTCAGAGCAATCTTAGAGGTTTTCCTCTGTTATAAGTGGCTGGTCAATTGCAACGTAGTCAAACGGACCCCACCCGCGGACCGGGACAATATTTTTATTTATGCACGTATCTTAGATTTCATTGCTTTCATTTATCGCATTTCACAATGCTTAAATTATCCATTGTACTCTGGAACTGCAGAGAACTCAGTACTAAAAAAAAATGAAATGATAAAACACATTAAAGACTACGATATTATTGTCGCGAAAATAAAAGTAGCCACGAAGACATTGGCGTATTTCTCAGAGTGTAGAACATATATGAAAAAGAAATAAAAAATAAACAAGAAGAGGGAGTGTGGCAATTATAGTACACAAAAGTTTAGATTTCGACACACTTAAAAATGTGAAAATCCTCACCATTCTATAGATAGTTTAGGTATTATTATTAAAATTACAACATATACATTTAATCCCCCAAATAAGAAGGGAGGGTGTGCGTCACGACGGGGTCCGACCACGAACCAGTCGTGAAAACTCGTAATTATTTTTGCGAAAAAATACCACCTCAGCCAGGAATCGAACCTGGATCTCCTGCTTACCGGGCAGGCATCTTATCCTTTCGACTACCGAGGCATGTGATGATATTTATCGCAATAACGTGTTTAGAACAACAAGTCAACAATACAATAACATACACACATATACATATATTACAATATACATATATATATATATGTATATTTTCTCGAATCCCCACCGGACGGGTACTCCAGAGAGATGGTCTTATTCTCTCGATGGATGCAGGTCGGCGAAGAATGCAGATCGGCGATGGATTGATTGCGATCTATAGAAACCCAAGAATAAGATTAAGTAAACAAATATGGAAGGGACTCTTTCAAACAAAATATAACGAATATGATAATTTCTATTTGGGAGACTTTAATGTATATAATTCTAGTTGTCATGATACTGACAAGAATAAAGAAAAATTGAACGAGTCCTTTGTAGAAGAAGAATTGGTTTGCTAATGAAAACATTCTATCTAAATTAGAATATATAGGCCAAAGACCAAGTAACCTTTTTAGGTTTATGCCCAATTGGTTGTGTGGATAGGATTACATGTTATCAGATGAATGACACATGGGGTTCGGACCATTATCCTACAGTTACATTAATTGATAAGATCTCATTAGGATATAGGAAGAAAATGAACCTATTAGAAGTTAGCTGATCCCATTTTTAAAAATAACTTATTTTGAGAATTGTGTTGAATTATGCTAGGTTTGTGCTACATTGTGCTCGAACTTTAAAATCGTAATGTGAAAAATGTCATAAAAAATGGAAAAAATGACATTTTAAACTAGCCCTCCACTTTGCGATTTTTTAAATTTTCTCGATTGTGCTAGGTTGTGCTAGGTTGTGCTAACATTGTGCCAAAGTATTATCTTTAAAAAATAATAACAATAGAAGTTATGATAAAAAATAGATTTGAGAAAAAAAACATATAAATGACATTTATTCTTGTATTAGTCATCTAAAGAGCATATAAATGCATATCTAGCATATACTCGCTTAGTACAAGTCAGCACAACCTTCGGTTTCGTCAGCATAACGATATGAAGGGCACTTCACGCGATCCTTCGTGCACGCATTTTATATTAAAAATTCGGATTTATAGTTACTCGATGTTGTTGCATATTTGAGTTGTGCTAGTCCAGCACAAATCAGCACACTCCGTTTCGTCAGCACAACGATATAAAGGACATCTTATTCTTGAATGCGACCTTCGTGCACGCATTTTAAAAATTCGGGTAGTTATTGGATGTTGATAATACTGCATATCTGAGCACAACGAGGTCAGCACAACGATATGAAGGGCACTTTATTTTTGATATCGTTGTGCTGACAAAACCGAAGGTTGTGTCGACTTGTGCTGGATTAGCACAACTCTGATATGCAGTATTATTAACATCCAATAACTATAAACCCGAATTTTTAACATAAAATGCATGCACAAAGAGCCGCATTCAAGAGTAAAGTATCCTTCATGTTATGCTGACAAAACTGAATGTTGTGCTGACTTGTGTAGGCTAGCACAACTCAGATATGCAGTATTATCAACATCGAATAACAACAAACTTATTGGCTGTATAACTATTCATCTCATCTTGTCTTCTTATTTGTAATTCTGTTTGTTTTCTACCTATTAGAAGTTACCTCCCCACTTTTAAAAATAACTTATTTTGAGAGTTGTGCTGAATGATGTTAGATTTGTGCTACATTGTGCTCGAATTTTAAAACTGTAATGTGAAAAATGTCATAAAAAATAAAAAAAATTACATTTTAGCCCCCTACTTTGCGAATTTTTAATATAAAATGCATGCGTGATGGGCTGCGTTCAAGAGTAAAGTGCTCTTCATATCGTTATGCTGACGAAACCGATGGCTGTGCTGACTTGTGCTAAGCGAGTATATGTTAGAAATTTATATACTCTTTAGATGACTGATACAAGAATAAATGTTATTTATATATTTTTTTCCCAAATCTATTTTTTATCTTCTGTTGTTATTATTTTTTAACTTCTATTATTATTTTTTAAAGATATACTTTGCTTATATTACAATGTCTTTTTTTTTGCGAGAAGGAAAAAATACGTACACCTCGGGAGGAACCGATCTCCCGAGGTAGTGTTGGAGCTCAGCACATATGGCCACTACCAATTAAAAACCCACCTCTTTCCAAAATCGTCAACGACTTTATAAAGAATGGACTCCCGAACACGAGAGAATATGACTTTAGGGCCGATTTCAGTCTAAGTTCGTGTACCGAACCCACCCTATTGCGGAACTAAGATTAAAATTAAATAATACTAATCCCCATTTTTATTCTTATTGCAGGTACTTCAAGAGTACTCAAAGGATCCAAGGACTGCTATCCAAGGACAGCGGCGAAAATTCGCCGCCCACAAGGACGACAGCCCGGACTAGGAGACCCAGGACAAGAGGAAAAGGCAATCCGGCAAGTTAAAGCTCACCAGGAACGCCATAAATTCAAGGGAGAGCATGTAGGTAAGTATCGATCCATGCGGGAAGGAGAAGGCCAATCCGATCGAACATGCGGGCGAACGATCGAACAGCCACCGATACGACGGATCACGTGACACAAGTGTCACGCAATCAATCATACACGTACCCCCCCGTCTCGCCTTTTCCAACTCTTCCTTACGACTAATCACCGCTTCAGCGAAAGTGACGATAGCATCCCACCCTTCTTGACAAGATAGCATAATGGGGATATTACAATCCCAACTCAGAGCACGATCCAACATTGCTCACAATTCATCTCCCCCATCAATGGATCACTGCAATGCAAAAGCGTATAAGTTTCATCATCCAGACTATTAATACAATGATCACAGCGAGAATAATTTAACTTTTCTATCCTTTGTAGGAAGGCATTGAAACATCCATGCCCTATTAACAATTGGGTTCTGAAGGAGTCTGAAGGAGACGTTACCATGCCCACGCGACAACCATTCATTTAGGACAAAATCATGCCTCTCAACCTAGATGATGGATCATGTTCCATATAGTTTAGTTTTCGTTTCCATTGGTCGATCATCCACGTGCGATCTCTCATCGCATTGCGAGCACGATCCATCAATAAACCCCGATCACGCGTCAGAATATCAAGAATTCCTCGATAAACATATTCTCCGCTCCTGGCCAGAACCTCAAAAGCAGGAATTCCGGCCAGAAGCAGGGAAGCCACAAAAGAAACAGTACGATATGCCGAGATAACTCGGAGCGCAACTCTATCCTTGTGTTGTATCCTATACATAGATTTTAAATTTCTATTAAGACGCGATAGTAGCCCATACAGGGGGCGTCATACAGTAAGATGGAGTGAATTACGCTAGCATACAATTTTCGTTTCGCCGATTTAGGCCCGCAAGTATTCAGCATGAGCATGTTTAAAGCGGAGAGGGTCCGTTCTGCTTTAGAAGCTACCATTGAAAAATGGTGATTAAATTTCCATTGGTCATCCAAAATGAGATCCAAATATTTCATTTTAGATGTAGACCTTGTCGGAACATTATCAATTTGAAACTCGATAGGATCACGTCTACCACGCGCAGGACAGAATAAGACCGCCTCCGATTTAACAGGGGATATCTCAAGGTCTAGTCTCTTAATATTATTGATCACGAGGTCACATACGAGATTAGCAATAGTATCATAAATTCTGGAGCCCATCAGGATAAGGGTGTCATTAGCGAAGCAGATAACGCCAACATCATTTGGAAGATCAATCCTAAAGATGGAATCGTACGTAATGTTCCACAAAAAGTGGACCGAGGACCGAACCCTGGGGGACTCCACACGTCATCGGATTCCGCCTAGATTGTCCATTGCTTTTAAAATCAATAATATATCTGTCAGACAGATAACTACCAAATATTGACTAGATAGTCAGGTACATTTTTATTATAAAGCGCCTCAATGATACGTGCACAGTATTCTTCATTCTCAAGCTGGCATCCTCCGAAGTGGATCTACCCATCCGAAAGCCGTATTGCTAAACTCAATCCACAGGAAGAATCCGACTCGAGATGAGCGATAATTCTCCTGGCGATCACCCTCTCGATTAACTTGCCCGCATCATCAAGTAGGCAAATTAGACGAAAGGATGAGAGATGATCATCCGTTTTGAGAGGCTTACGAAGCAAAACCAATTTCGCACGCTTCCAAATAGTTGGAAAGACGCCATCACGCAGACAATTAGAAAACATTCGCAAAGACTCCTTGAGTAACCGCGGAAACTCTACGTAAAATTAATGCCGAAAAACTATTCAGACCGGACAGCTTTTTGGGAACACGACTTGCGAACGGTAAATATTTTATCTTCCCCGACATTCGGGATATTAGGATTAACAATGATACTTCTTAATAAAAAGTTACGCAATGGAAATAATAATCTAACAATGTCGTCAATTTTATCAAAAGTTAAATAATCAATAGGAGCAGCCGATTCACTTCTAAGCTTAATAAAAACTATCCTATAGAGTCTACCCCATGGATCGTTGTCAATAGAAGCAATGAGTTTAGCCCAAGCCGCTTTCTGAGCATCGGAAATAGTTTTCCTATAACTTAACTTAGCATCACGATATTGATCACGTATGAGATCGTAATTGGACGGGCGAGTATGTTTACTTTTCGTCCTTGTCCATTTATGTCTGCATTTAATACAAGTCTTTCTAAGGGAGACAATCCGATCATTCCATCAATAGGCCGCTTTAAGTTTACATACGCGAGATCTTGGCATTGAATCATCACATGCGCCTTAGCCAATAGCTTTTAACAACTTATCGACAAATACTCACTTTATTTTAAAAATAATGTTCCCCGGAGGGCATCTCACCCTCCGGGGAACATTACATAGGAAAGCGGCTAAGCCGCGCGCAAATTTAAAATAATATATGGGCGGGGGACAATAGCCCCCCCCCGCCTTGTGGGCACTAAGACTAATGTGGCTGGCGGGGTCGCTCCCCGCCAGCATGCGCAGATTAAAATTAGACTATCCCCCCAGCTCGCATGCTGGGGGGATGACGCAAGTGTCGGCGGCCCTCGGGGTGTATCACAGATATGAAAGTTAGACGATAAAAGACCCCGAGGGCGCGCGCGCGGCAAAAAATTAATATGATAAGATAGGCTATAGTCAACGCGGCACACTCACACTCGCTTAAAATACAATAGGATTTACGCGGCACACACACTCGAACATACATGGCCCCACAAAGAGAAACTAAATAAAGTAGGTATAAATAAATAAATAAATAGAATAAAATTAACAAAAAATAAAAATAAAAAAATATAAAAAATATAAAAATAGATAGATAAAAATAAATAGAATTAAATAAAAATAAAAATACAAATAAAAGGAAAATAACAGCTATGGTCCGGATAATAAAATTGGCAAAAACAGTATCAACAAAATAAAAGAGTGTCCTGCAGCTAATAAGAGGCGGGCAGGAGCCCTGTCCACATATCCCACGAAAAAAAAGAAAAATAACAAAATAACAAAATAATAAGCGGATAAAATAATAAAAATAAAAACAAGAAAAATATATACAAATAAACTTAAAAAATTAAAGGATAAACTATAGACTATATACAGAGATGTGGACATCGGCCGCTCCTGCCCGCTTGGATAAAAAAGGGGGGCCAAGACGAAGACAAGAATAAGTTACGCGACATTCACACTTACGGATCTACGCATCGCGTCGCAACTTCTTCAGTGGCGGCCCAGCGCCGGCGGACGGCCCGAGGCGGCGTCGCGAGCATCCCATCACCAGCGGGGCGAGAGGGAGCTTGGTATTGGCGGACGCCGGACACGTGCTCCACATAGATGTCCCTCGACCAGCGGATGGTATCCGAGACGATCAACCGCCGAATCATCGAGGCATACGGACCGCCAATCCGCAGCACCCTCAGGACAGCCTCGTTTCTCGGATCCCACGACCCGAGAGCACCGACGACGAAGGCCGTCACGAGGACACGGTACCCCCGCCGCTGGAGCTCCTCAGCCAGGGGAGAGTACTTGGCGATTTTCCTCCCCCTGGCTTCCTCGAAAGACATCCAGCGGTTTTCGAAGGGCACCGTGACATCGCATATGACGACACTCTTGGAGAGCTCGTGCCTGATCACGAGATCAGGTCGTAGCTCGCCAAGTTCCCCGTCGATGCCCTCAATCCGCTGGTTGACCCGTTTGTCACCGGGCAGACGGCAAGCCTTCCAGAGGCGGTGCAATACGGCATTGTGCCTCAGCTGTATTGCGGCAGCATGGACGCCGCAGTGACCGAGCACATGTGGTCTCCGATACCTCCCCGCATCGCCGACAGCGCTTATCGCCGTCCCCCCAACGCCGCGCGCCGTTGAGGGGAAGGACATCGAGACGCGCTCGATGTATGAAGCGCCAGTCGGCGAAGCGGGTGAAGCTGCCGCCGCGAACGAAGTGATTGCTCACTGGCACTCGCGACGACACCTCGAAGACCTTACCTTGGTCGGGTTTTCTGAGCAATCGCTCCGCGTAGTGCTCGGCTACAGCTGAGCGCAACCGATTCACCACCTGGTTACGCGCTCCAGGTGGGATCTTAACCGCGGCACCTCTGGGTCCTCGGCACTCGACGATCATCTCCTCGGTCTCCGGCACCCACCGCCACCGCAGAGACAACCGCCCGGACAGCCTTCGCGCGGCATTCCGCGCCCTCGACCAGAGGGATTTCTCCCCTCCGCCCCTCAGCCTTCCCTCCTGCGAGCCAGAGAGGAAGGCGGCGATCGTCTCGCAATCAGGGGCGTGGCCGGTCCTGCGCTGAACCACCCCCGTCAGCGACTCCCAGGCGAGACGCCTGACGGTGGCATCGCCAGCCGTAAGCATACGGAAGGCGTGTGCCACCGACAGGACGTCCGCCAGATCAGCCAACGGAAGGAGTCCACACCCCCCCCCATCGCGGGGGCATGTAGACCCCCTCCGCGCTGGCACGCTGGGGGAGATTCAGCCAGGACTTCGCGAATCTCCGAATCGCGAGATCCGCGGCCGTGAGGGGACGCTTCTCCACACTGGCTCCCCGCAGCAGAAAATCCAGCCTCGGTAGGATAAAAGTCCCGAGCACGTCACACTTCTGCCACGGGGCGAGGAGGGCGCGATCCACCGCGCGAACGTCCGAGAGGAGGTCCCCGATGGTGGCGTAGGGTGTCTGGTCGACCGAGAATCCCGTCGGAACACCGAGGTGGGTGTAAGGCTCACCCTCCGCCAGATGACGCACCGGTTGGCCCTGGATGCTGAACGACGTCGACAGAACCCTGCCGCAACCACCCGTGCCGATGTGCAGGGTGGCGCATTTGGCAGGGTTGAACCGCAGATCCACCGACGCCGCTTCAGTCTCCACTGCATTGAGCAGTCTCCTCATACTCTCCGGAGTCTCTGTCAGGAGTGCAATGTCGTCCGCGTAAGCCAAAACACTAAATTTATCGTTAAACATATGGTACCCCGCGTCGACATCGGTGGCTGCACGCAGCACCGAGTCGATCGCGAGGTCAAAAATAATAGGGCTTAGCGGACAACCCTGGCGTACTCCGGAGCGTATGGGGATGGGCGCGGTGAATCCCTCGGCGGTGCGCACACGCGTAGTGCAGCCGTCGTACATCGAGCCCCATATATTGATGAGGCCCTTAGGCACCGCCGCTCCAGCCAAAGCACGGCGGATCGTCGCGTGCGGGATCGATCCAAACGCGTTGGACAGCCACGCGACGACCGCCTGCCTCCGGCTCCTCCTCGCGTCAGTCAGGGCCTCCTGAAGGACGAAATTGTGCTCAAAGCATCCCTCGTCCCTCAGAAAGCCCTTCTGAGCGGGACTAAGTCGGCGGTTGGCGACCGCCCAGTCGGTCAGACGATCGGCGAGAATCGCGGCGAAGAGTTTGGGGACGGTGTCCCCCAAAGCGAGAGGGCGCCAGTTCTCCAGCATGCCCCGATCTCCTTTCTTGTGCACAAGTATCGTGCTGGAGGTCTTCCAGGACGCGGGGACTGCCTCGAGCCGCAAGCAGCAATTGCACATTGCTGTGAGGAGCCGCGTTCCCGGATCCGCCCCACGGAGGTCACGGTAGGTGACGCCGTCGGGACCCGGCGCAGAGTTATTCATGCGCCGGAGCCGACGGTCCACCTCTCGCTCCGTGAAGGGATTCAGGAGATACGCGAACTCCTCCCGCGAATCCGAGGGGTCAGTGCGCTCGGCTTCCACGCCGGAACCCGCCAGGATCTCCTCGCCACGGTACAGGCGCTCGAAGTACTCCTGAACCTGACGTCTCGGCACCTGGCACGAGTCGGCAGGCCCCTGGAGCACCTCTCGCACCGCCCTGCGGCGATTCGCTCTGTAGAGCGCCTGCAAGCGCTTGGCCTCACGCACCCAGTCCCCGCGTGCTTCTCCCGACGCAGAGGGGCCGGCCGGTGCCGACCCCTCGCCACTGGCGCCCTCTCCCTCCGGACCGACACCCCCCCTCGCCCCCCGACGCGACCCCGCCTCACGCGACCGAGCTGGACGGCCCTGGGAGTCGGCGGCGGCGCCGCGAGCCCTGTCCGCGACGACCTTCCCGAAGAACGCCGCGACTTCCGCCGCGAACGCCTCCAGTTCGGCGCGCGTAGCGACCGCCGGCGCCCCGGCGGCCAGCTCGTCGCGCACAGCCAACCGCTCACGCCTGACCCGCATCGCTGCGGGAACAGGCGCCGGTTGGCGGCGCGACGGCTGACCGCCCGCGACGTCGGCGAGTCGCGGCTCGCGACCTCGTCGCCCACCCCCCCTTCCACCGGCAGAGGCCGGAGACGCCCCGCCTTCCTCACGGGGCGCCACGACGGACGCCCGTGCGCGTCGCCGAGCCATTACACCGCGGACATTCACGGGAGTACACGGATGTACGGCACTCACCTCATCTCCAGTACCGTCCCGGGTATCTCCCTCGCGCTCCGCCAGCGATGTCCCGCGATGAGCTGCCGCCTCTCTTGTCGGTGTTGGAGACTTGTGGGCCGTCCTCTCGTTATTATTGTCATCCATCGCCGACGCTGGTGGCGGTGTGACTCGCGACTCACGCGGCCCCGATGTCGCCGGCGACACGGAGCCGACGGAACTGCCACTCGAGCGGCGCCTCAACGCTCTTCGCCCCAGATGCACCCTCCACTCGCCACCCAGCTGGTCCCCCTCGCTGGTCGCTGGTGGTGGCGTTGCGATGGCCGCACCCCGCTGCCGCCTCGCTGCTGCCCCCTCGGCCGATGGTGGTGTTGGCGCAATTGGGGGCGTCCTCCGCACGACCGCCGTGCACGGTGACGTTTCCCTTGCTGGCTGGGGAGGGGAGTGGCGTACGGCTGGTGTGTGCCACTCCCCGGCGGCGGAACAGGCGGACATCACCGGTCCGCCGCACACCGACGTCGTCACCGTGCATGTCGTCAGCGTTGTCGGTATGGACGTCACGGGGTAGGCCGACGGCGTGGCCCACGGTGGGGTCCCCGTTGGACTGCCGCGGGTGTTCTGCGGCAGGCTGGGGACCCGCGCGGGGGGGGGTCTCTCCGGGGGTGTCCGCTGTACAGGTCCCCCCGCGCTCCGCGACGTCACGCAGCCCATCTCCCGCCGCGCTATCTCCGCGATCTTCTCGGCCGAGATCGCGATCACCCGGTTAATCGCTGCTGCTGTTGTTGCCGCTACTTCTGCCACCGCCGCGGATGTAGTTGGCGGTGGCGTCCTCGTCACCACCGGTGGGGAAGTCCTGGCCACCGGTGGTGTTATGCCGGCTGATCGCTGCAGGCTCATGTTGCGTGGTCCCCCCTCACCGCCGAACGTGGGTGTTCCTCCGCTCAAGGGTGGCGAGTGAACCACCCTCTTGCGGAGGACAGGGGGGGATGGTCTCAGCCTGGGCGCGGAGCCGCTCTTCTCGGTCAACACGCCTGCCGCCCGTGCCTGTTGAGGTGGGCTGCGGGCCACGGGCGGCCTCTTCCTCGCTGCTCCCCTCCCAAACGCGAATAATTCGCCGCTGGAGTTGGCGTCGCTCTCATCTCCTGGTGGTGGTGGAGTTTGGGAGGGGACGCGCGTCGACCTTGCCGCGGGCGGCGGTTTGGCCACCACGCGCGTGCTCGCTCGCGGTGCCCCTTGCACCGCGGGCCGCGCTGTGGTTGGCTGGCCGCGCGCGGTCGACCGCGATGCACTGGACACCGCGGGCGCCGCGCCGGTGGTGGTGGCCATACGGATGGGCGCGTCTACTCTATTTACCGACAACACTCGACACTTACTTGTTGAAGCGGCGGTCGTCGTCCTCGTCGTCCTTCTCGCAGCGGCCGCTCCTCCTCCGGATGTTGGTGATAGGCGGGGCGCGGCTTTCCTGGTGGCGGCCGCTCCGCGGGCACCGCTGGTGACCGGCGACGACCTCTTCGTCACCGACGACTTATCGACCAATACTACAATTAAGTTAGCGCCATTGATATCAATGGCAGACAATCTACGAGTGAGAGATCCTAAAATTTTCCTTATTTACTTTATTAGAGTTCCAATCTTTATGTAGGAACAGCGCAACATTATTAGCACGCTTATTAACACGAAGAAGCTGCCAGATAATATACTTATGATCTGACAAGGTCCTCACAGAGATCTACCGATCATTTTAGTGAGGAACGATTCACTCTATCCGAGATAATGGTCAAATCAATAATTGATTCACTCATCTCTCTGACATAAGTGAAGCTATCATCGTTATTCAAGATTGCAAGACCCAAAGAATCGATCCAATTTTCAAGCATAATGCCTCTCTGTGAGGAGATCCTATCAAACCAACAAGTAGAATGAGAGTTAAAATCACCGGCAATAAGTACGCGGAATAAGTCAAACCTTCTAGCTACATCGTATAGGTCATCTAATAATACTCTGAATTCATTAAGAGATTTTGCCGGTGAAAAACAACTAGTTAAAATAGTGTCAGTTAATAAGAATGGTAACAAAGCCATAACTATTAACTATTCTATTAAAAATAAGATTAACACTATTGCATGAGAATTGCAGCATCCTTACTGGCTGAGGAGAACCAGACTCCACATCCTTCAGTTTTATATAGTTCCGCAATGATAGCCGCATTGATATCACGATATCTCATTATGAACTAGTAAATCCTGCGCCTTCTTAGTATGATTAAGATTAATTTGAATAACTTTAGTCATTAGTTTCCATGAGTGCAGTTTGAGCTTCCTTCGAAGTCACAAGCTTTTTAACAATTTTCAATTTGCCTGGGTGCGTAATTGTCATACAGAAATTACTGCCTAATCTATGGCTAGATTGAAGGCCAGATTCATAACAGAGAATACATCTCGTTTCATTGTTGCAATCCTTAAGAGAGTGACCCTTCAGGCCACAGTTGTAGCATGCACCCATCTAATCAATTGAGCTCTTACATTTGGCTGTAATATGACCAAGGCATTTGAAGCACTGTACTGGTCTCTCACCCAGAAGTAAGTCCACTTTAACATTGGACCTATTCGGATCTTCCCATTTTTAACAAGTTTCAATGCTGAGGACAAGGGACACCTGATCCAGGCAACATTCAAACGATTAGATAATCTCCGCGGTTCGCTAGGAGTAATATTAGATTTATCGCAGTCATCAAAGTGAGCAACAGCATTAGCAAGTTCTTGCTTACAAGGAGAACACCAGATGACTGATCGGGGTATTTTGATGCGCTTTATACAGGCTGTATAAAGAACGGCCCATAGTTTCGAAGAAATTGATTTTTAAAAAATGAGTTTAGTCGACCGATATACGGGCGGGACACTTTATATGTTTAATCATCGCTATTGAGCAAGAGCAGTAGCACAGACGGTAAGGCGTTGGCTTTGTATGACGTAGATCGTGTGTTGCGTATATATTTTTTTTTATTAAAAATTAGTTCGTATTTGTAATTATTTATTATTTGTAATTATTTTGTTATTGTAGATGTTTAAAAAAATTATTTATTTAATTATATCTGTATATTTTTTTGTAAATAAAGTTTTTAGGTAGTTATTGTAATAATTTAAAAAATCTCTATAAAGAAATATTAATATCTTTATAAGTTTAATTTTAATTTAATGTTATTAATTTTAATTATTTTTTGATTATAATAAAATTTCATAAATTTATAAATAAATAATTAAATACTCCTATATGAAATAATTATTCCTAATCATCAATTTCATCAGAAATTATAACGGTCTTTATTACATTCTTATTTATGCGTCTATATGAATAACGACGATGATGACAATGATAGGTAATAGTAATTATTTCATACAGGAGTATTTAATTATTGGTGTTCCCCTTGTTAGTAATGGAGCTATCAAATTTAGATATCTTAAGATTGACCATCCTAATTGGTCTTCTAACTTTAATACTCGGATTTAACACATCTTTTATTTTAGCCGCAAGAGAGTCCGCTTTAGACCTACAATTAGGATCGAAAACTTCGATTAAGATTGCTCCAGATTGAGTATACCTCGTACTAGTTTTCTTTATATCGAGGTCATCCAAGACAACTAAGTTTCTAACTTTTTGTAGAGCTTCATTATTCTTATCGTCCGAATTGGCATTAATCATTACAGCCGCAGTTCTAGGAGGGCGCCTCTTATCACCGCATGGAATTCCTGATCTAGTATTGATAGGTTTAAAACTTATATTACCTTTTCCTCCTGTATCCTTGCTCCTATCCGAGTCCTTATTCCTCCCCGAAGGAATTCCTCTCTCCTCTCCCAGACCGGGTAGAGAGAGGGGAGGAAGTGAATTTCTCTGTTCCTTTTCGTTCAATTTCTTACTCTTCTTCCTATCTCTCTTCCTAGATTTCCTGCTAACAATCTGCCACTCAGATTTCGTATCCGTGGCGATAACGGATTGAAAGACTGATTCCGAAAATATTCTACACCATCTGTAGACTTATCAGAAATTTTCCTATTTTAACAGTAAGTATACCACTAGTCTTGCTAATGCCTACTTTTTTGTTGCAGGTGCCGCCACCCCAGGATGTGAAAGAGGCAATGTCATTCCAGAAGATTGGAAAATAGCGGAGATTCTTTGATCTACCGTCTTGGCTACCATATCGGACAGCAACTCCATAATCGCCTGAGTATTCTTACCAGATGGGAAATCCAAGGACTCTTTAGGAGAGAAAGGAGCCTCGGCAAGTACATCTTTATAAGTACGAGTGTCATCAATGTTACTTTTCTTCTTAGGGGGATTCCTTGGTGAAGAAAATACTTTGGAAGAAGAAAAAGGAGTCATCAATTTCTCGTAATATTCTTTAGTTCTTTTATTTTCAATTTTAAGAATTTTATTGTCTTCCTTAAGATTAATTTCATCTTTCAGATGTTTAATCTCCCTAGACATATTTGCAGACGCTTTATATATTTTATCATCTGATCCTTGCGCACGATCTACTAATATCATAGATGCATAAATAAAATGAATAATTAATTTTTTCTGCAAATTCCTTAAGATAACCTAAATTCGCTAAATTCGCCTTTGAGTCTAGTTGATTTCTTACGAATGATCTCAATCTGATTAGCAAAATCAATAATTCTAGACCTCAATTGATGAATGGATATTAGTTCGTCAATAGGCTCAGCCTTACTTGTCCGAGACATCCATATTCCCATCGTCAGGATCCGACCTCAATCCTTTTGTATCGGCTCTTTTTCTCTTGGATTTGCCAGATCCAGAACTTATAATAGACATCCTCGATAGTAAAAAAGCCCCATATTACTACTGTTAGCACAACCTAGCACAACCTAGCACAATCGAGAAAATTTAAAAAATCGCAAAGAGGAGGGCTAGCCTAAAATATCTTTTTTTTTTTCATTTTTTATGACATTTTTCACATTACGGTTTTAAAATTCGAGCACAATGTAGCATAAACTTAGCACAATTCAACACAATTCTCAAAATAAGTTATTTCTAAAAGTGGGGAGCTAACTTCTAATAGAAAACGAACAGGATTACAAATAAGAAGACAAGATGGGATAAGTTTAGTCATATAGCCAATAAGTTATGGCCATACGTTACTAAAGGACGTTACTGGCAACGGGACGTTACTAAAGAATAGACAAATAAGACAGATTACATTAAAGAATATTGCGACGTTGTGTGAAGTTATAAGAGAGGCCAGCAGTAGTATATCTGCCAAGAAAACTGAAAAAAGACGGAATCAATCACATTTACTAGATGGGAGAAAGCCATGTGAAAAGAAACTGTCTAGTAGACAAACTTCCCAGGTGAAGTGGTGAGATGCCGAATATGAAAAAGCCATATCGGATAGGAAGAAAGCCTTAAGATATTTTAAGAGATTTTCCTCATAGTACATGCATAGTACATACATAGAATTTAAGAGATTCAGAACCATTGCCAAAAAAACGATAAATATAAAGAAGAGAGCGTCTTTTGATGAATTCTGTAGATCCATTAATAAATTTAATAACACCTCTTGCGTCTGGAAAATAGTGAAGACTTTTCAGGAGGAATAAAGATAATATAGAAGGGAATGCTTGGCCTACAAAAAACAGAAAAGAATATATAATAATAGACGTGGAGAAACTACTTCCGCCATGCATGCAAAACCCTATTAGAAAGTATTTTGGACCAAACAGTATGCATTATTATTTCGAAAAGGAATTTACTAGAATAGAATTGGATAGAGCTATCGAACTAATCAAAAAGAACTCAGCTCCGGAAAGGAATAGCATCGAATACAAAATGATCAAGCTATTACCTGAGGAAATAAAAACTAGCCTACTCCAAATCTATAATTATATATGAAACACGGGGATCTTTCCGGAGAATGAAAAGAATACCAAGTATGATGCTTTATTGATAAAACAGACAGGGAAAAGATGAGACCAATAACTCTGGCATCGTGTATGTGTAAACTCATGAAGAGAATGATCAATGAGAGATTAGTTTGGTGGACCGAAAAAGAAAACAAGATTTCAAAAGATCAAAGAGATTTTAGAAGAGGTAAGTCCTGTACAGAAAATTTGATTCAACTAACGTCGGATATAAAAATTGGCATGGGTAAGGATGAATACATCTTGGTGGCTTTTGTCGACGTTTTCTCAGCATATGACAATGTTTTCACACCAATACTAATAGACAGGTTAATAGACTTGCAGTGCCCCAGAAATATAACTAGATTCAGTTATTAGTGAAGCAGACCTAGAAACACAGGGTTATTATAAATTCTCAAGAAACTAGACAAAGGTATGTATACAAGAGATTATCACAGGATGCAGTACTTAGTCCAACACTCTATGCACTTTACATGACGGATGTTACAATGAATCTTGATCCAAATATTAAGATGATTCAATTTGCAGACGATATTGCAGTTTATATCTCAGGGCGTTACAGAGATCACAAATATGATCTTGCAAGAGCGGTTAATATGGTAACAGGCTTGAAAACATAGGCCTGTCGCTGGAGCCCAAGAAAACAGAAGTCGAGTTCAACAAAAGGTTGGTTAGACTTAATATCGCAACTTAACATCGAAATGGGAACGAAAATATACAATAGCAAAAAGGCTAAATTTCTTGGCATCTGATTTGATAATAAACTGAATTTTCATTATCAAGTGGACGTTATAAGAAGCAAGGTTTTCAAAGTAAATAATATAATGAAGCTCCTATGCAAAAAATCGAAAGGATTAGAGGTCAATACCGCGCTTATATAAAAGTATGGTTCGTTCAGTTGTGGACTACGGAAGCTTTATTTTCTTCCTCAAAGAAAAATCAGAAACTCAGGCTAGAACGAATTCAATTTCTTGGAATTAGAACGGCCTTAGGTTCTACTCCAATTGAAATTTTATTCCAAACAATGTTATTGTTGCTGAAGGTAATAAATGTTAGAGGATAGGGCAAATATGCTTGCTAGGAACTTTGTTTTGAAGAACTTAATTTATGGGGAAGAGGAATTCACGGATATGTTTAATAAACTGAAGTATCAGGAGAATTATGCTAGATATAGAAACCTATTGTTTCAGAAAACCATAGTTATCCAAGCTTGGGAAAGAGTTAAATGGCTAAAAAACAAACTAAGTGAGAGAAAAAAGTTTGAGGCTCTCAACACGGAGTACTCATCCTTATTGACACCAATAGAACTGGATTTATATACAGCAGGATTTATATACAAAAGATGAAAAAGGATTGTCTCTTTGAAGAATAACTCATTCAATGCTTCCTGGAATCGAACGGATTGGACAAGGACACTAAGGTTATATATACTGACGGATCGAGGAAAAAAAGATCCTTAGCTACAGGCGCAAGCATAATAATAGAAAATTGAGATAACAAGCAGAGATAACATCGAGATAAATAAGCTTCCCAAAGGAGTGCTCCAGCTACACTGCGGAAATCTTTGCAGTGTCAGAACTACTTTACAGTTAATACTTAGAGAAAGTAAAGATGAAGGTGGCTCAAGATTACTATTGTCAAATTCACTTTCGGCTCTTTTAGCTATTAAAAATAATCACATTGACGTTTACAAGAATATGTACTATTGAAGCCAGAGAACTATTATCTATTCTCGACAAAAATCAAAAGATGATGAATTCTTCTAGACTGGGTACCGGCACACCAGGATATAGACAGAAATAAGATGGCAGATATTTCAGCGAAAGAGACGACAGAGGAAAAGGTTTCACACGAAATTATAGTTCCTTATTGTAAGCTTAAAAAAAGCTTTAGAAAAAAAATGTGGAATAAAATCCAGGATAAAATAATAAGACAAGCTAGATTCAAAGGCATTTTTACTTTGATAATTTCTATAAGATAGATATAAACGTAATAGATATAAACCTTGGTTTCACAAAAAGAATAGAGAAAGATATTATGTTATATGGTTAAATAGATTAAGAGTTAATCATTTTAATTTAAATGAATCTCTCGCGAGAAAGGAGTACGTAGAGGACGCCAGATGTGATTGTGGCAATGGAAAGGAGAGTCTGGATCATATTGTATAGCAGTGTATTAGATACGACGAAGAACGGATTAGGTTGGATAAAAATTAAGGCAACTAGGAACATTTGAACAGATCGATATAATTAGAGCAATAAGGAATAAGCATTGAATAGTTCTAGATACCATCTTTAACTTTATTAGTATTGGCAGAATAATATAAATAATAAATATTGTTACTAGGAGAGATGAATAATAAATATTGTTACTAGGGGAGACAGACGACCTATGTCATATAATCCAGTGACGGTTGAAGGCACGTCTCTTCCAGTCGGAAGAGGAAATTTAAAAAAAAAAGATAATGATAATCTCAAATCTTTTATATTTTTCGCGCTTCCTTCTTTTCTCTTGTGTCAGTTACGGCACACTCATTCATATTAACGACGACATCGCCTGTTTTTTTGGCGTTCGCTGACCGCCATTTCATTAAACTGAATCGTGGCCTGTGTTGGCTCCACAAGAACATCGCGGTTATTACGGAGCAAGAAGAAGAAAAACCACCTAAATAAGACCTACATTCACGATTGCAAGAAAATGCAGTCTATTTTAATATTTTTATTTTTATGTAGAAAAAAATTATAAACTACTTTAATTTTAATACACTTATTTTTTTACAAAAATAAACTTTTTTTAGCAAATTAAAATGTATAAAAATTACTTATAATGCACAAAAATAGACTTCTTCCTTTAGCAAATTAAGATATATAAAAATTATTCAATTTATTATAATTTATTAATTACAAAAAAATATATTGTATTTAAGGAAAAATCTCTTTTTTATTGTGTGTATACAACTGCAAATACGTGCAACTACATTAAGCTATCTATCCTTCAACAAGATATTTACGATGATCTTTGTTTATTAAAATATTAATGTAATATAAAAGAATTAATGTTGTTGTACCCCGGATGGGCTACAACGTTAATTTTTAGAGATAGTCGGGTCCGTTAAGCCTAAGGAGTTGGGACTCCGAGCAGGATCGAACGAATGGAAGGAAATCTTGAAATCACTAACACACTTTCTTTAGGATACTTGATTTATTTAACAACTGCACAATTTCTTGGATTGCTTATATTATTTCTTTTACACACGGTTAAACGTCGGCGGGCGCGTATCGCGTTACTCTGGCGGCCGTCGACCGAGTATGTCACCTGAGACGTTGATAGTACGGCTCGCGTGAACTTCGCTGTGCTCGTGTAATATCTTGCGCGATAATTATAATAACGATTCCGAACGACACGTAATGTTTGATTGATTCCCGACTCTGACTATTCCGCCTTGTATAGCCGGTTATATAGTCTGATCGATGCCCGGTCAGCATTCTGATCGATTGCGTCGATCGGTTGCGTGATATTGATCAATCAATATCACGCTCGATTTGATCATCAAATTTAGGAATTTGTTGATCAGCTTTTTCGCAATGTTCTCGCGATGCATTTCTTCGGTCTTTCGAAAGACTGGTCGCGATTTCGGCGATCACACATTTGTGTAATCTTTCGAAAGACTTTTCGAGGTTCGTGCAACCTAATTTTGTTGCCATGCGGACTACTTTTATTATTGGTTGTAGGCTTGGCTACAACAATGTGATTATAGTGTTATTTTAATAAAAGAAAAGAAAACATTTTTGGGAAATTGAAAATGAAAATTCAATATCTGTCCGAAAATGTTTTTAATGTCATAATTTCAGTATAAACTATGCCTTCCATATTATCATCTGATTAAGCATGTTGCTAATGTGTAAGGTAGATTCTCACATCTAGGTCGTTAATATCTCAGTTGTTATATCTATGTCAAATTATTAGCTGAAGATAGCTCAAAAATAAGCTAACGTTCTTTATAAATACATTTATGTTAAATATACAGTATTAGTTATCGCATTTATCATACATAATTCATATTTGTTACATTTTTACTTTTGATATAACATAAAATATAACATAATCCTTAACAATAATTGTAATACAGCTTATCAAAAGGAACATAAGAACTGAAGTTTGCGAAGTGAAAAATTTATATCTTATTTTATTGTTATTATTTATTATGGAAAAATAAATATAAGTATTTAATAAATAGAGAAAAACCAATATCATTTAATAAAAGTAATAAGGCAGTTTTATTATGATTTTGACAATTTATTTTATTATAATTATATTATTGTTATTATTTAATAAATGCTCCAAGAGGATTAGCTCCTTCGCTTACTGGATATACGTAAAGATCCTTCTTATAATCTTCTACGTTAGTAATGTAATAATTTTGCATTTCCTTATACTGTGGATCATCTGTTATATATTCCAAGAAGAAATATTTTTCTTGCGTTTTCTTGCGATCTTCTGCAATATCAGTGATTATAAAATTATTTTATTTAATTTTTTAATTATTTTAATAATTTTTATAGTTGAACTATACTAAGATAAAATAATAAAACAAACTCCTTTATCTGAATTTTATAAACCTTAATTATAAAAACAAAATATTTTTTCATCATTTTTTTTATATTTCAATTTTTAATTTTTTATTCAAATTTTAGATAGATATCAATTATGAAACGTTAATCAGAGAAATAATATGATAAAAAAAAATAAATTCATAAAATAAAGACATACATAAGGCTTCTTTCAGGATATTTTATACCATATTTTTTGATAATAATATTGAAAAATGTAATACTTTTTTCATGATATTATCCCGATATATTTTTCCGTGACATATATATAGTATATATATTCATGCTTATATAGTATAACTAATGTCAATAGAAAAAAAATTTATTTTAATTATCTTTTCATATAAGATAAAATGATCTTCCGAAAGAAGAGCAAAAGCTAAAGCATTTGGAGGTTTGTATCCATGAAGACTTTTAATTAGCTTGATATGAATTACAAAATATTAAAATATTAAAGCAATTCGACTGAAAGCCATTTTCCATATGATTTATGCAGGGATCTTTATTTAAGAAAGAAAAAAATGAGGAAAAAATAATAAAAAATATTACAATATAACCAATCATATGATCAAATGTCTCAAATGACTTAATTCAAAGATACAAGGTATCAAAGATGAAAAAAAAAGATTTTGTTTTTTCCAAAAATTTTAAAAACCGCGAGCTATTTTGATGAAACTTTACACATGTTTGAAAGATATGATGAAGGCTTGTCTTTTGATACCATACTTAATTTTTTTATTCAATCACAGACGGACAAGAGATACTCCTTTTTTAATGAAAAAATTGATATGCTATTGATTTTTTTTAAGTTTAAAAAAAATAAATTTTTTATGATAAAGGAAATAATTTAGCACAAAAAAGGTCTCTTTAATGTTTTTGATAGAATAAGCTATTTTCGAGAAAAAAAAATAAATTTAAGTTCGTGAATTGCAAATGAACAAAATCTTTGTAGCTAAATACTCTAAAAGATTTTAAGGAGTGATTCCTTATACAAATTTCTTACAAATTATCCTTCCATATTTTTAAAATTTTATTGTCTTTTTATAATATCTAGCAAAGAACATAATTTTCATTACTATTATAAGTTACTATTATTATATAGGGTATTCAATAAAAGTCGGAACCCTGGACCGGATTTACTCAGAAAGGATGACGTTTTTGGAAAAAATGTTTGACAAAAATTGTAAGGTTTAAAAAGATCTATTTACTTATCGTATTAGTTTGAGGTATCATTAAGGTCAGATCAAGGTCATATCGTTTTTTTTAAATGGAACACCCTATCAGTAACCCTATCGCCCTTCTGAGTAAATCCGGGATTCTGACCTTTATTAAACACTCTATATATTAATACAAATAGATATCGATCAACGTTATGTACTCACTATTTGCTTCTGTAACTATGCTTTTCTTTGAATCAGTTCCTACCACATGTACGCTCAATTTTCTAAAATTACTTCCGTTTAGTGTATGCTCTGCTGCCCATTCTCTTAGCTTCTTGATCTTTATATCTTCTATTGCAAGCACTTCTCTTTCAAGTCTGTCAAACATATATTCGCATCTTATAATTTCAGTCCAGTTTCTATTAACTTCTTCTTCCAAATCAATGTCAGCACTTTGTTTCAATTTTCTTAGCGTATCTTTGACATCATTCAGTTCCTCTTCTGGAAACTCTTCTAAAACCTTATTAAATGATTTCAGAAATTCCTCAATACGTTGGTCTATGTATTCGGTAGTATATTTATCTGCCTGAGTATGAATAGTAATAGAATATCCCAATATTCCATTAATGTCTCTAAGAACACAGGAGACATCATAGCCGAGTTGTTCTTGAGTTCTTAATTGATTGAATAATGGTTCTTCCATTATCATCTGAAAATAAATCGAATATGAAAATCATTCGTGATAATCAAACCAATAACATTTATATATATTATATTATATATTTTATTTATTATCTTTAACATTAAATACTATGCCATATACAATGTCTATAATTAAGATATTTTAACAAAATATAAATGCAAATATAAATAGTGAATTAAATATTCTCTATTTATATGCGAGATGATATGAATACTTACGATCAACAGATCGATTAGCACTAACAATTCAATCGATGTGATACCGGCTTGATAATAATTTGTTATAACGGAATTTACATCAATTTTATTGATATTTTTCAACTTGCAATAGCATGTGCCTAAAGGTATCTGAATGACTCTCATCTGCGGTATTGTATTAGGAAGCAATGGACCATAATTAATTATTTTCATACACTGTTGTATAGTTTCAATCACAGTATCTTGTGTCATATTGCCTTGCACAAGGCATTGCAAGTATAAATGATTGGTGAAGGATTTCACAAAATCTTGAAATTCTTCAAAATTGATGTCACGTAGAGCAGTGTGCGTATCGACATGTGTATAATAGATAAGCTTCAATATCCATAATCTTACATCTCTACAAAAGAAAATGAAGATATGATATATATATATATATATATATATATATATATTATTGATATATTAATCGATAGAAATTCATACTGATAGCAATATTTATTTTACAATGCTATTATCATGAATCGTTTTTTTCAGTTATTTAAAAATTTTAATTTCTGCTTGATAATAAATAATCAATAGTACCTTACAAGTTTTCCAGGTTTTATAAATGTATTATAATATGTTTTAAGCTGTTGCACTTTAACAATTTCAAACAAATCTTTAGTAACAAGTGTTGAATAATTCACCATATATTTTGCAATAGTCATCAATAAGAGCTACAATATTAAAATATTAATATATTAATGTATCTCAAAATTGTATTTATAATTTCGATCTATGCTTTAAACATATACTTACTGGTAATTTTTCATTAAATCCATTCATTTTTATTGTAATACCTTTCTCACTATCACTGATATTATAATCAAATCCAGCCGCTATAGCTGGATATAATTCTTCAACTAATAGCAGCTTTAATACATTACAATACATTTCTATGAGAGCTGTACTGAAATTTATTTATTAATGTAAATGTATCTTTCTTATTTATAAGATACAGATTATACGAATTATACGAAAATTATATATGCAAATATACGCACACATTTAACTATATGATAAATGCATAATTATATTTTTTTAAAAACACATGTGTTTTCTTTAAATTAATTAAATTATAAACTTTCTCTTCAATTAATCTTCATTCTAACTGTCCATATTTTTATCGAGATTTTTTTAACAAATCAAATGCTGCAGAAGAAAATTGTTTTATGTACCATGCTTGAATAATGCTGTTATAACTTTTCTTACTTCAAGATTATCAAGTTTTTTATGCAAGTAAGAGTTTTTTATGCAAGTACAGTCCCAGTTGTAAGTCATTTAAAACGGTTGATTACAATTTTTTTATATGTTAAAGAAAGAGTATAAAAAGTCAAATATATATTTTGTATAATGATACTCTGAAGTTCTAACTATCATATTTTATTAAAAAACAATTTTTTATATAAAAAATAATGATTTAAATTTTAATAAATATTTAATAATTCAATAAGTTGCTCACTTTCTTATCCTATTTTCTTATCTTAATATTACATATCCCAATAACCAAACTTGCGGAAACAGATTTTGTACAGAGTACTACTATCAATATCAGAGTATACAATTATACTTCTGATGGCAGAAAGGTAGCAAATTTCAAACGCAATCTAGTAATATCTGACGATGTCGATAAACTATTGTCAAAAATATGATAAAACTTGTTAACAGACTATGAAAATAGATTAGTTGGGCCTCCGTCGCCATGACGTACAGCCTCCCTTCATAACATAACGGCAGATTGATAATAGAAATCGAGCAGGCTCTGCGTATATGCAGAGTTTTCTCGATTTCGCCAACACCTGCTGGCATAGAATGACAACAGGTTCTGTCGCAACCTGAATAGAACGTACGCAGAATACGACTTCGGATGAGATCAATCTGCTATTTTCTCATCAAATCTGTTGTCAGTCTGCCGACATTTTAGCATTTTGCTAGAATATAAAATGTAATATAAAATGTAATATAAATGTAATATAAATGTAATATAAAATATCTTGTTTTAAAAAAATACAAATTTATCCTTAATAAATATGAACTTTTTCTTACTATATTATATTTATATAACAATATTTATATTTATATAATATTTATATTATAATACTTATGCTGAGAGTTAAACAATGAACATTAATTGCGGTTAATATAATTCTTTTGTAATATTATAATTGAATGAAGATATCTTATTAAAAAATGACATAATAATATATAATAATATTACATTTCTTCTTAAATATGTTTAATAATTATTTGTTCAATAAAATAAATTAAAAATAAAAGTAACTGATTACTGGGACTTGACTTACAATTGGGACAGTTATCTTAAATATGTAATAAACATTTATATATAAAATATTTTTATTTAATTTATAATTCTATCTATTAATCTATAATTCTATAAATTTTGTTTTGTATATATTTGTATCAATATGGCTATTTATTTATTCGACTGGAAAGTTTAAAGCTAGTGCCTGATTATGTGCGATTTATGCTTTATGATTCACAATTCACTGTTTATATAAAATTTGTTATTCAATTGGATATACAGATCTTTCATACTATTTGCAATTCATCATTCATAGTTTAGGATCCATTTATAATTCATGCTTTACTAGCAGTTTTATCAGTGTAAACAACAGAGATTAACAAATTAATTTTAACACATAGTGTTAAAATACTAATAATATTAAATAGCACTATATACAGAGTGTTCCGCGAGACTTCTGCTATTATGCGTAAAAAAATAGATGGGACCGAGATGAACATAAAAGTCCCACACCATTTTGTGATATTCGCAATAATAATCGAGATATTAATTATTAAAAATCAAATTATTCTGTCTCTTAATAAAAAGCATCTCTGAGATCTCTGAAATCTCTACAAGTTACGTTCACTGTTTAATACTTTCACACCGTTCCAGTCAAATTCATGATCGTAATCTAATCTATGCTCGGTAATGACTGAATGTGTGTTTGTGTTCCTACGTATATGACTCTGGTGTTCGTGCAGTCTCGTTTTTAAAAATTAAAATATTAACATATCCTCAAAAAATTTAAATTACATAAAATTCTAATTTACTTATAAATTTTTCAGTTTCTGCAAGATAACTAATCACAGAAAAAGTGATCATTATTTTCACTTCACCATGAAAATCAGAAAAAAATCAACAAATGTTAGGATTATCTTACCTCTATTAATCTATATTAATCATATAAACATATACTTTAATGAACTTAATGAATTGAATGACAATTTTAAGAGTATTATAAGAAGTTGGGATACATCTATATAATATTTCCGACACAAATGTTTTCATAAAGAAATTCTCCAAAATAGGAAAAATCAGATATATTCCTGATGGAATAAAAGAATGTGTAAAGGAATTGAAAACAATAAGAAAGTATAAAATGAAATAACTTAATTAAATTTAAAAAATATTTCACAAAAAATGTGGTGCTGAACTGAATGCAATAAGAATGAATAAATAAATATGATAAAATATGATAAACATATATGCAAAATGCGTACATATATATATATATATATATATATATATATATATATATATATGTGTGTGTATAGGAGCAATTCATTGCAATAAGACAATAGAATTAAAATTAAGTTTAAAATTCATAAGTTGATTTAGAAAATATAAGATATGACAATAGGTTAGAATTAATATTAGTTTTAAATTTAAATTAACTTGGACAAAAATAAAATTATTGTAATTTCAGTATTAGAAAATAAACTTTATTTTTTATGTTCTAAACTAAAAACTAATTATTTGTCCTTATTATTTTATTATATTTTGAGGACTAACAACACCAAATCTTTTGTATTAAATTTGTTTTTTTTATTTCAATTAAATTATCTTATTATATATTGTTATCTTTTTTATTTTTTCAAATCCTTTACACATTATTTTATTCTATCAAGAATATATCTGATTTTCTTTACTTAGAAGAATCTTTACAGAAACATTTGTATCGAAATATCACAATTATAGATATATCACAATTATAATTACATTCAATTTATAAAAATGTTACATATTTATATAATAGATAACTTTAATATCAGAACTATAGTTGATACACTTTTTCATATCATATTATCTTTTGTAGAAAATTAAACAACAGCTTTTTTCATATAATTAAACAATATATTAATTTTATTTCTAATATTCTTTCGAGACAATATAAAACGTAATTTTTTACCTTTCTGTAAAATACTAATTTTGATTAGATCTTTTTTGAATAAAATTAATAAATATATATAATATTCAAAAACACATAATTAATGATCGATTCTCTCGCGTCAGTCATATCGTATATATTAAGTGTACAAAAAAGTTCTGAGCTTTTTTTTGTAAAATTCAATCTTTATTCAAAAACAAACAAAAAAATATTAATTCGATTCAGCGAAATATTCCCTGTTTGCATCAACGACCTTTTGCTATCTTTCGGGTAGCTTGCAAATTCCTTGCCGATAGAAGCTCACCGGCTTCGAAGCGATAAAGTCATCAATGCATTTTCGTATCTCTTCAAATCTCACGAAATGTGTATCAGCCAAATGATGCTGCAGCGACTGGAATAGGTAATCAGAAGGCGCCATGTCAGGGCTATACGCCGCGTGCGGGAGAAGTTCCCAACCTAACGCAAAGATATGGTCCTAAGTCGCTTTCGCAACATGTGGTCGAGCATTGTCATGAAGCAAGATCACTTTACGATGTCCTTGGCCAGTAAATGGCCTCTTTTCTTCTAATGCGCTCAAATGGGTCAGTTGTTGTTGGTAGCGGTCTGCCGTGATTGTTTCACCCGGTTGTAACAACTCGTAATACAACACATCTTTCCAAACCCACCAGATACAGAGCAAAACCTTCTTGGCATAAATATTGGGCTTTGGCGTCGAAGGTTGATCAGGGTCAACCCATGATTTTCTACATTTAGGGTTATCATAAAGAATCCACTTTTCATCGCCTGTAATGATTTTGTGCAGAAAATCTTTTTTCCGGAACTTTGAAAGCAAAGTGAGTGCAGTGTCACGCCGACGATTTTGGTTGTCTTCGGACAATTCATGCAGAACTCATCTACCTTCCTTCTGAACCTTTCCTATCGTATGTAAACGTACGGCAATAGTTTGCTGCGTAACGCCAAGCTGTTCTGCAAGCTCCTTTTCAGTTTGCGCAGAGTTTATATCCAGCAGTGCTTGCAATTCGTCCGTTTCAATCTTTTGAAGGCGTCCAGCACGCGGTTCATCTTCAAGACTGAAATTTCTTTGGTGAAATTTTTGATACCATCTTTTACATGTAGTATGACTTACAGCGTTCTCTCCATATACAGCACAAATCATTGCAGTGGCTTCAGCAGCATTTTTCTTCAGATGAAACGCGAAGTGGATGGAAAATCGAATATGCTCTTTTGTTATTGCCATCGTGAACACTACTGATTTTTGAAGTTATGTGCATCAAACGCTAAACCGGCATTTTAGAAGACCAAATGTCAAAACCTTTAAAATCGCAAAAGGACGAGAAGATATATAAAATTTAAATTGTTATTTCGGTTGTATAAAATCTAAAGCTCAGAACTTTTTTGTATACCTAATATGTATGACGGGAGAGGTGAAAAATGACATGCAATAAAAACTTTACGAATTTTAGCTTTATTGTTTAATTTTCTGTTAAATAAGTAAGATTTTTAAGGAAAAGTTAAACATAAAGTTAAAATTTTCAAAGTTATTATTGTATGTTATTTCTTGCCTCATAAAATCAACTTGGCTGCTCGAGAGAGCCGAACCATAAGTTTAATAAAGCCATTTCTAAGAACTCATTCATAAAAGTGTAAAAGTATATAAAAATATGAATCAGCGGATATGTGAACGCATGGATCTATAAGTATATAGGTAAGATGAATGTATAAAAAAAGTAAATACACATATAAATTTGAGTGGACTTATAGGAATATAGAGGTATAAATATACAAATATGTAAGAATATGAGATAGTGAATGTATGGGCATATAGAGGAATAAGTGTGTAAATGCTGAGATACATGACTGTGTAAAAGAATGAACATATAAAAATGCATAGATATATAGGAATATAGAGGTGAAAGTGCAAGCGTGTAGAAATATAAGACTCTGGATATATCAGTATGTGAAAATATGCGTATATGCATTTATAGTTAATCAGAAAATAAAAAAATTGTCTATATTAAAGTCATTTGACGCAAAAACAACCAGACAATGACGAACAAGATGTTTCTTAATAAGAAATTTATAGATTTCAATTTTGCATTGATACACCTTTGCTCATAAGACAAGCAAATAATAAAAATAAAGGAATTTTTCTTATGCAATTCAAACTATCGATTACTAAATACTAAGAGTTTGATTAGTTTAATCATTTCTGAGATCCGATGATCTCGGATATTTGCAACTGGTCGATTTGCGTAAAAATGTGCTACTAGTGTCATTATTGTGAGATATAAGACACTATCAATATCATTTGATATAATTTCTATGTTGTTACTTACTTCTTTGGCGATTGAAGTCCTAGTGAAGAGACAAAATGAAAGTTCATATAACATTCTGGCAAACGAAATTTGGGATCTGGACGATACCAAATCTCTGATATATGATCATTATGTAATTTTATAGGATATTTTGGAACATCTGCTGATATTGGTATTAAAGAAAAGTCGCTGGTTAGGAATGTATTCTCTAATGGTAAATGGAAATCGGGCAATGGCTTGATGAATTTCCAACGTTCAATCCATTCGCTTGGTATCTCAATGTCTGTATATTTGGTTTTGAACCATGGCTCGACTTTATCTAATTCAAGACAATCGAATTCCTCGTTAAAAATCATAATATTCGCCTTTTCTGGCACTAAGTAATCCAAACATTTTTGTATAGCTTCTGGATTATACTCAAAATAAAGCTCGTTTCCAGTTATATAATCGTGTGATGGATAGAAGTGCATACTCTCACATAAATCTTCCACATAATCTGCTGGATCTTCTTCATCGGCAAATCTAGGAAAATTGTTTAACATTAACAATATATTAAAATAAGTTTTACATAATACAAATTTTTTTCTTTAATTTATTGTTTAGTCGCAATATTACTACTAAACAATAAATATAGTACTATTTTACAGGGGAGCTTCCAGTCTTCAAGTCACCAAATTTATCAAACTTTTGCTAGAATATAATATTGGCATAGAAGTAACAAATATTATTCAGAGACGATGCCCTTCTTGACTATTGACGAGAAATTGCGGTTTTCTTAGCACGTTCTATTAGTACTACTATAGTAAAACGTTTGTCAAATGTTAGCGTAGCACAGCGGATTAAATGTTGCGTTAAAAAGACTCCGCACGATTCTTATAAAAATGGAGTCCTGGTCAAATTGGCTGAAATTTTAATATGAGATAAGTTTTGATTTATTGATCAAAAGTCTCAATAATCATCAAGTCAAATAATCAAAGTCTTGGAGTTACAACGTTCAAATATCCAAAACTGTTCTCCATCGTCAGTATGATAAGTCTTGAGATTTAATGTGTCATCTCTTTAATAGGAATATTGGGTTGCGTTACAGAAGTAATATTTTTCCGCTTGAGCAGTCACTTCGAACAATATGGGCAAAAAGAAGATCTCAGACAATTGGTCCTCGCAGGATACCCAATCTTCGCTTTTTGCTCCACACATCCTGACATTGGCTTGCAAACTAAATAGGCGAAGATAGTTAGATGACAAAGAACAGCAAAGAACAGCGGCTTTGCCGTTAAATGGTATAGGCAAGAGTCCAATGGATGATTGGTTAGATGCATTACATGTATAAGCGTTTCACTGGTATAACTGCGCAAAAAGGAGAGAGATCCTACTGTGGTAACCTTTCCAAGAGAATCCGAATATGCGATATGGATCAAATGATAAGATGCTATGCAACCCAATTGGCAATCAGCTCTTCGACCTCAGAATCGCAAGTGTGAAATAAGTTACTAATTATGAAGAAGTGGGCAAGGCTTTCACGAAAAATATGTGACTGCCAAAACTGTAGACAAAGGATGATGAAGTTCTATATCTGGAATATTTGGCATCTGAAAAAAAAAACAGAAAACTACAAATATTGAAAAAAGCGATAGAGAAGATCGTAATCTGGGAGTATCAAAAACCATTTGAAAAGCAGTGGTCATTTCATATCTACTAGTAGTAACCTAGTAAAATGTTCCAGCAATGAACTTGAACATAAAAATGGTGTTGCAATAATAATAAATAAATACACCAAGGATACAGTAGGATACAAAATAATAAATAATAAAATCGATTCCGTAGGGTAAAAGCCGGTCAATGAATGTTATGCAAGTACATTCCAATCTCCTTAAGAAGAAGTAGAAAAACTGAACGAAGCAGTTAGAAGAATTCCCAATAAAGAAATGCTATTTGTCATCTATGATTTCAATATAAAGATAGGAAATAATGAATAAGGTGACCGAAGATCTGTCATGGGAAGATTCGGCACTAGATCACAAAACAAATGAAGAGAAATGTTCCTGGATTTCTGTAACTGTACATTATTTCTGTACTGTAAATTAGCTCTCAGCATTGAATACATATTTTCAATATCACATTCGCTGTCTGTACACATAGAGGTCACCTGATGGCAAGATAAGAAATCAAATCAATTACATCTTGGTTATAAATAGATAGAAGACATCAGTAAAAGATATAAAAACATATCTGGCATGGACTGTGGAAATGATTATGATGCTCTGATTATTAAAATATGCCTAAAACTAAGGAAAAGTAAGCCACAAAAAAACAGATCTAGAAAATAATGATAAATTCAAGGCAGAAGCGATAGGAGCCATATGTCTCACAGAAAGAAATCATACAATCAAATGTGGACCAACTGTGAAATAAACTTACAAAGGGAACACCAGGTGACTGATCGGGATATTTTGATGCGCTTTATACAGGCTATTCTTGAACGAAAAAAAAATGATACGTGTCCAGCCGTTCTTGCCAATGGTCCATAGTTTCGAAGAAATTGATTTTTAAAAAATGAGTCTAGTCGGTCGATATACGGGCGGGACGCTTTATGTTTAATCATCGCTATTGAGCAAGAGCAGCGGTAGCATAGGCGATAGTGACTTTGTACGACGTAGATCGCGTGTTCAAATCCTGTCGTGTATATTTCTTTTTTTTATTAAAAATTTGTCCGTATTTATAATTATTTATTATTTGTAATTATTTTGTTACTGTAAATGTTAAAAAAAATTATTTATTTAATTATATCTGTATATTTTTTGTAAATAAAATAGTTTTTAAGTAGTTATTGTAATAATCCTTTATAGAGATTTTTCAAATTATTCAAATTATTACAATAACTACTTAAAAACTTTATTTACAAAAAATATACAGATATAATTAAATAAATAATTTTTTTAAACATCTACAATAACAAAATAATTACAAATAATAAATAATTTCAAATACGAACTAATTTTTAATAAAAAAAAATATATATGTGACACAGGGTTTGAACACACGATTTACATCGTACAAAACTAACGCCTTACCGCCTGTGCTACCGCTGCTCTTGCTCAATAGTGATGATTAAACATATAAAGCGTCCCGCCCGTATATCGGCTGACTAAACTCATTTTTTTAAAAATCAATTTCTTCGAAACTATGGACCATTGAATTGAGCAAGAACGACCGGACACGTATCGTTTTTTTTTTTTCGCTAAAGAACAGCCTGTATAAAGCGCATCAAAATATCCCGATTAGTTACCTGGTATTCCCCTTGTTAGAACAATATTAGAGGATATTGCGGTAAACTGCAAAATACTATCTTGCCCAAAACGACTCTGGATCTCAGAAGAAATCTGAAAGCTAATCGATAAAAAGAGAAAGCTAGTATACTAGGCGGGTTCTAACGAAGGAGCTCGGAGAGGGGTGCAAGTGTGCGGGAGGAACGGTGGGCGCGGGAGGGGGGGGAAGGAAGACAGGGGCGGCGGTTCTTTGAAATGAGCCGCGGGGGGGGGGGGCAGGATAAGATAATAAGATCCAAAGATAAAGATGATATAAACAAATAGATAAACAAATAGAAAATAGCGATTCGAAGGACATGACATCACGGGGGGGGGAGATAAGATAGTAAGATCCGGCAAAGGTAAAGATGATATAAACAAATAAATAAACAAATAGATAAACAGATAGATGAAGGTAGCGAAGATGATATAAATAAGTAGATAAGCATTTGGCGATCGCGGGAGTTACGTCAACTAGTCGCATGCCGATAGTGCGATGCTTGCGCGCGTTGTAATCTTACACGAGATACAGTAGCGCGTCGACCCACTTGTAACTGCCGTTGAGCATAAACATCTTCCATATGTTGTTCTTAAACGTGCGATGAATCGCTCGATGATCGATGCCTTCAACATCGTATACGTAAAATAATGATTAAGTTGTGTTTTTTCAAGAATTTCTGCACATCGACGTTGTAAAACTCCTTCCTTATATCTGTTTCTTGGGCATCTTCCGTTCTCTCGAATTATCTTAGCGATAGCGTTAGCCGTCTCGCTTCCGACCTTGCTCTTGAGCGATACGGCCCGGGCGAACGTGCTCAACGCATCGATGACGGTGAGTATGTAGTGATGACCTCTGTTGAAACTCGAATACGGACGCATCTCGACGATCAGCCTGCCACAGAACGTCGTATCTCCGAATTATGACATGCCTTCGCGGAAAATTTCTTCTCGCCGGAGCGTGCAATTCCTCAACGAGTTGTCGCCTCTCGGAGCTAACATTTTTTTTCACGTTCACCGGATCTCATGTTTCGATAATATTTAATAATAATATGTGTAAATAAGATATACGATTTAAAATTGTTTTTTCCTCATTGACGTCAATCGACTGGCTCATTTCGTCGATACGCGATTAATTTATAATAATGCCGGCTTCGCGAAGTTCCTCGATAATCGACAGCATCTTGTTGTCGTGAGCGTTATTACCAACTCGGTGCGAAGAATCGAGCAATCGGAGTTGATCCGTAACTCGTTGAAATCGTCCCAATGCATGTAATCGATCTTGTCGTTTAATTTCATGGCGGATGATATATTGCCAATACCTGCACCCTTTTTACCGCTTTTCTTATATGTAGATACGAGCGGAGCGATAATGTTAATGTACTTTTATCCCTTTTTGCCCATGATGGGATTATAGGCGCTGTGGCCACGTCTATGAGCACTCGTTGTTAACATACGTATACTTTTATACGTTTGTCATCTTCGGTGAATAAGCTTCATCGAGAAGTCTCTTGAAAATTAATTCGTATAATCTTGGTGTACCATTGTATCTCACATTGTTTATGATTGTGGAGTCATTTTTGTCAACGTCAAACTTTTTGTCATCGAGCATCGTACCACTTATCGAAATAGATACTGTACACATTACCGATCGCTTTATCTATGTCATCCGAGAAGAAAGCTCGTACTTTCGTCCCAATGGTCCTAACTGACCATGAAGGACCTCGCGGCTTCCTCTTTGCGTTTGCAGAGTCTGTTTGATGGCTATTTTCGGTGACGATTCACTGACGTCTTTTGTCTCAAAAACATCTTCGTTTCGCACAAACAACGTATTTTCGATGGTTCTTTAGATAATTCTTTCGGCGGTAGCAGTTCTTTCGATGTAGATTTGTACGTGAATGAATCTGATGTGGCATTCAATTGTTTTGTACGTTGCTTTTTAGGCGGCGTTAATTTCAATCCAACATCCGTCCAATACGAATTCCTATTAGTTGTAGTGTTATCATCGTCGTCATCGCTGTCTTCACGTTTCTTTTTCTTAATATCGATATCCTTTGCAATATTGGCTTCTTTTTTAATTGGCTGAGATTCCTCAATATTTTCAACAATCTGTTTTAGAGGTTCGACGATGGGTTTGAAGTGTCTCTCCAACGCTATATCTTCAGCTATTTTACCAATTTTCAAAGCGCGATATTTTTTGCGAATCGAATCGCTCGTTTTCGCAATCTGTTTCGCTATTTTCTCACGATCTTTGATCCATGTTATCCATGTTGCTTGATGTATCGGCATCGACTTATGATAATCGCATTATGATACTGCGAACGTGTTAAATTCTTTTCTGTATCGCTCATTGATAAGCCGACTGTCCTTATCTATCATTAAAAATCCGTACTCGCGCTGCTAACAATCGCGGCATAACGCACAGAATTCATCGTACGACAACATATCTGTTGTACCCCGAATGGGCTACAACGTTATTATTTGAGATAGTTGGGTTCGCCAAGACTAAGGAACTCCGAGCAGAATCGTTAGGTGAGAGAGTTCTCCTTAAAACCACTTTCCTTTAATTTGATTGATTTATTTAAGCAATGGCACAAATGGTTAACAATTCACTTGCTATATTTCTCACACACGGTTGAATGTCGTCGGGCGGCTCGGCGCGTCTCGCGTTACTCTGGCGGCCGACGACCGGTATGATACTTGAGATACTGATATTACGGCTCGCGTAAACTTGGCGACGGATTTCGGTAATATCTCGCGCGATTTCGTATGACTTATAATTTTGACTCTGACTGACTCTACGCATAACCGATTATATAGATAACTCGATGTTTAATCAGTGTTCTGATCGGGTTTATCGATCGATTGAGCAGGGTAATATTGGTATATCATATCATAATATTGGTATACAATATTGGTAAATCAATATTGCATACGGATCGATCAGTAAATTAAGGAATTTGCTGATCGACTTTTCCACAATCATTTTACACGACGCGTTCCTGCGGTCTTTTGAAAGGTTGATCGCGGTTTTTGCTAGCTTGCACTTTCGCAATCTTTCGAAAGACTTCTTGAATTAATTACTGCCATGCGGATTGCTAATAAGTCTAGTTGTAGATATGGTTACAACATATCGGTATTCACGTGATTGTTATAAACATGTTTCAAGTTGATACCACTCTGTTTGAATAGGATCAGCAGATTTGCATTATCGCGTATCAGATGTTTAGATATCTTCGCGTACGTCTAACAGAGATAGAAGCAATCGACGTTCGAGTGGCGGCCCGAGAAGTATTCTCTCACCGCATTTTGCTTATCGCAATGCAAGGTCGTCGTCGTCGAAGACAAAGATTGAATTGGGATGTGCTTCGCTCAGTGGAATGACGTAACTGTTGTTGGAGAACGTAAAGTAGCTGATTTCGTCGATAGATGTCAACAAAGTTTCGAGATATCGATATTTTGATTGTTGCAACGATTTCGAATATACGTACATGTTCTCGAAACGTACACCGTGCGGACTCTCGAGCAAGCTTATGAGAATGTTGGTTTTATCACAATTTGATGGACCGCAAATGATGGCGCATATAGTACTCGATAACATTTCACGTGCTTGCGCTCCGTCGCGATGTCCCCCATCATTCGCGCTTTCTCGTCGCAGTTCACGACGCGTATCGTCAATGGCTGCCGCACGAATTTCATGTTCGCACTGTTATCTAGGTTTCGAGTGAACGTCTATTTATAAGTGCGCGAAACCACGAATCGCTCAGTAAAAATGTATCTCGCGCTGTCGCATCCCTCCGATATTCGTGACTTGAGCGTTGAGCAGTTGCAATATATACGAAGGTATACCATACTGTTACGTGTGTGTGCAACTATATCGACTACGTGTGGGACAAGCTTCCAGAGCATATAAAGACGAATTTGGAGGTTTGAACCTATCGTCGCTACATCGAGCATTATAATCAACCGTCACCATCAGCAACGCACGCACATCGATGGTCCCACACCGAAGATAAAGGATTGTAGCGTATGTCAGCAGCAACAACGTCAAACGAAGGCTGCGTTGGAGATCTACTCAATCGAGCGATAAATGCGCTTCCTTTCGAGTTACATATCCCCGGCTATCAGTTTTGCGGCCCGAATACTCGGCTGAAGAAGCGATTAGCCACAGGTGAAATGGGAATAAATCCACTGGATGCGGCGTGAACACGATTACGTATTTTCATTGCGTATTTTCAGAGCAAGATCTCGCCGACAGACACGCAGCGGACAAGGTACTCGCCGATAAAGCCCTAGGACGCGTGAGAGATTCTCATCGCGAGAGATTCGACTCGGAGCGAAAAAGCTGCAGCTGTAGCTGTTTGAGCAGCGAAAACTAAGACTAAGATCGACGTGGGTATGAAAGTGAAGAAAAAAGTCGACAAAAAAAATGAATACTTCAAACGACAAAACGAGGTGGCGCAATTCTGCCAATTTTGGGCGCGCTCGGGTCCTTGATCGGCGGAGCGGCCAGCGTGGCGAAAGCGGTAAACGACAGGAAAGCCGCGCAACATCAGCTCGAGGAACTGCAACGTCACAATCGCGCGATGGAAACGCGGACAGGGACTGTACCTCGCTCCGTATAAATACGGACGGGAACTATATCTCGCTCCGTACAAACGCGGAGGAGTAACAGCGAAAAAAAGAAAAAGAAAAAAAAAACGCCAAAGAGACAATATAAGTACCTACGGGTGTAACCATCACTGATCAATTGGCGAGATCATATGCGTCATACTATACTTCAGAAGTATTTTCATGCATAACGCATTATCGATTAGTGGCGCATGTCGAAAGGAGAGTGGTATCATAAATCTGGACGACACGATGGATCCCGGTACTCATTGGATAACGTACGCAAAGAGGAACGATCGCGTCATATATTTCGATAATCTTCGACCGCCCGAGGAACTGATGCGATATTTCGGAAACAGTGTTATGATGATAGAGTACAAACGAACGTCCTATCAGATGTATGATCAGAGCGTCTGCGGACAGCTGTGCCTGTGGTTTCTCCAAACGATCGACACGCAAATTTATAAAGTCCGACAAAATGCCGCGACGTCTCAGTATTCGTTGAACGCTTTTTCCATCATGTCGCTGACGTTTACACTGTGGGAAGAGTAGCGTTTTCGCGATAAAGTACTTTCAAGCCATAGATTTGAGCGATGACTATGAGCTTGGTTTAATAATTTTGGAGACTTATCACACGATACCGAATGTAAATGCTTCGAACAATACATTTTATTTTGGCAAAGACGACAGAAATTACGATTCCCGAGGGATCGTATAAACTGCAGGCCATAAATGAATTTTTGAGACGTGAGATTTCACGGAAACAATCGCGACGCAACGCGCCCGACGGTAACGCCGGTGACTCCACGTGCGGCGATGATGAGATTGGGAAATACCCAATAGTGCTCCGCGCAAATTACAACATGATGAGGTGTGAGATTAAATGCGCCTATAGAATAAACTTTAACAAGCCCAATAACATTCGCTGCTAACAGATCGCTGCTGGGTTTCTCGAAGCATATACTGCAACCGCAAAGATGGCATAAATCGGACATGTCGATTAACATAATGAATGTAAACATTATCTAGTAGAATGCAATGTGACCGCGGGCACGTACAGCAATGACAAAAGTGTGCACACGATATACGAATTTTCGCCGAGCCAGAATATAAGATATCGGAAAGGCCGATGCAGATCATTTATTTGCCAGTCATCGTACAAAGCATTACGGAACTAACGATACGCATTGTTAATCAGAACGGACGATTGCTCGATTTCAGAGGAGAAGAGATCACCGTTGCACATACGACGACGACAGCGATAACGCGCGAGCGTGACATTTGAGATGCTCGTGTTGAAGCACACGCAGAGAGATAATGCATTTTTTATAAAGAAAATCGATCGACAATACTCGCTCATCCGGTTGCATCAAGATGAGGAAGAAACTCAACGCGTCGAACGTTAAATTTTTACAAGCTTTAGGATTTGCAATGCGTGACTTGTGAGATGACTGACATCTTAAACATCGAAGACGAGCCAATCTTCGACGATCGCATCGTAAAGATTGAGACTCACTTGCGTACAACCCGTTCGCCAATACAACGTTCGGGTATACCGATGAGATAAGAATACCCATACAGCAACAGGATCTGTACATTGCTGTACGAAAGCTTTCTATCGAAGGAAAACTAACGAAAAACAGAGTTGTCGACGGATCTGATGTAATGGAAATAATTTTGTCGCGTTCATGTTCGATGAGATACAAGCTTGATGGCATGGAGATCGTAATAGAAACGTGAGCAACTAGCACGCTCAAACACTACGTAACGACGTCATCCGACAGAAGCGTGATTTTGAGGAATGCCGACTGGGATACATGTACTAACGCGGATGGATATTTTAACTTTTGCGTACCTCTCTATGCACTGATGGGAAATTCGGCGTTGGACCCGTGATCGACTTATTCAAGATATAATGGCGAATGCCTGTGTTACTGAGCGAGATAAAAAACTATCGATGCTGCACTTTGGAGAGGAATGATACTTGAGCATGCCTTTTCGCTCGTGAGATCTGTACGAGTTTCTGCTGTTACAGCGCACAACCAAGCATTCGTGAGCCATCAAGACTGCTACTCAGTTCAAGAAGCGATATCTTTGCTCTGCAAATAGGCCGAAAGAATGTCATGGTCGAGGACACGAGCCGATTCGACGACTGCAATTTGACCAACGTGAAACTCTATCTGAACTCAGAATGTTATCGTACGATATGATCTGGATTTCGACAAAAACAAATAGTCTGCGTTGTACGAGCGTTTCTGCAAGGGTTACTACGGATACGAGTATCTCAAGCCAAGTCTCATCATCTTTTTCATCTTTTTTACATAACGGTCCATTCGTAATCATTGATTGCTCTCGACAAAACAAATCTGTCAAGAGCGTCACCGTGGACGTGAGATTGGAATTTAAGACTAAGGAGAACGTACCGATGAATACCACCGCGTATTGTCTCATTATACACGATCGCGTGGAACTCGTTGACCAATGTTGTACGCAAGATCACCTAAGAGCATGGCATATGATAGAGACAATAAAATCTACGATACCGAAATCGACCGCAGTCTCGAAAAATTGCTCATCATGGCCAACATTCGTAAACCTGCAAGGTTTCCTCGTTGAAGGACAGCTGCTCTCAGAGAACAGACCGTTCTTTCTTATTACATTTTCGCAAGTCCTATACCATGGCATTTCCTCGCAAGTGCCAACAAGTCTCGCACACGCTGGATGATACGTCATCACCATAAACTGTGATGGGACGACGAAACGATTCCATACAGCAAAACTAAGAGTTTGATTACAAAGGCTGTACACGGAACGAAAGACGATGACGATTGTGGAACTTACTTCTGAACGATGAGCGAGAGCGCGTATACATCGAGACCTGGATGCGCAATACAAAGACATAGATTCTCTGAATATTGATAATCTGGACATTGATAATATTATACGATGTGGATATCATTATATTAATTGCGCTTTACAAAATGCATTCAAATTGTTTAATTGGTGGTCAGAAATCATGAATAAAATAAATAAATAAATATGATATAGTTTTTTTTTATTCCTTTCCATTACGTTGATAATATTCTAACGATCGACGTATCGCCTCTTAACGCTGCGAGAAGTTTATCTTGCTGGGGTGACTCATCGCGCGTCGGACAGAAATGTAAGTCAATGTATCAGTCATACAGATAACAAAGAAATTGCATCACGATTTAAAAGTGACTTTTTTTTATTCATATTTTTTACATGACACTTTACATTTTTTTATATAACTGATTATCCGATAATTAATTGGTAATGGTGTGATCATCTGTTTGTTTTTTTTTCCTTTTTGCACATGACGCGCTCCTCTTCCTTTCTGCGCATAGTCCTGATAAACAGCATAGTAAAATAATTATCGATATCAGGTTCGTAAGCATAATTGTATAAATCTATGCCTTTTTCTTGGCTATTATACCATGCTAGTGCAGGTTCTTCAGAAAATGCTACTATAGAATGCTGTCGTTTAGTGAGGTCGCTGGATTTTTTATCCACTACCTTTCGAAAGAGGACATCTTCTAATAATGTATTGTACGCGATTTCTCTGAAATGTTGATATACGTATATTTCCAGAAACATTTTGGGAAGAATCGAGAAGTCGGGGAATTGGGGATCGCATCTTTTCACAAAATGCTGAGGAGTCGAGGTGTAATGTCTCTTCAAAAAATAATCCGTCACGTTTACTTATAAATGGCGCACCACGTTAAATAACAATAAATTTGGAAACTCTTCGATTGGTAAACAAGGACACAAGTCGTCAGGAAATATTAATGTAACTTTTTTACAACGACTGCACATCATAGTTTTCTCCTCCAATGTTATGTCCATTGTAAAGTTTCTTTTTATCTTTAGCAGTATGCTATATAAAAAAGATTCAAACTATGAGTCATCATATACACCTCATTATTCTTATAATAAGTCATAACTGATCTTGTCTTTCAATGATATTTCCGCAAATAAATAATTAGGAGATAGAAGTAGAGCACCGGCTTTCTCTCACATTCGATTCATTAGACTTTCGTCTACTGTGATCCCGCGCGCCCAATGATCTATTACAGTGCTCGGAATTAGTTGCCCCTTTCGGCTCGATTTCGAAGGCGACGCCTACAGTTCCCCCACTACCGCTCGAGACTTGATGGCCAAGCTGCCGTAGTCTTATGCCTCAGGAACGTCTTATATTAAAAATGCACTGTTTCCGCCAAACTATTATTAAATCAATTTCTTTATTAAATTATTTTGATTTTTATAAACAAAATTTTCTTTTTACCATATTTTATGTGTACATAATATGTTACATATTTTATAATATTTAATAATAATAAATACGTTTATAATAGAATTATTACATAATAAATAGAATAATTAAAGTTTTAACAATAGGTTTCCGCATCACCTATAAGGTATTATTGTTGACGCGTTTTCTTTTTAGTAGTTTCTCCAGTAGGCCTATTCCATTAAAAAATAAGAAATCAAATATTTGGCTTGGCAGGAAAATAAAGTTCTATATTGTAAAATATGATATATAAAAAATAAAAAAAAACGAAAGGAAGAGCAATTTGTATAAAAATACTAATTTGATTTTTTGGGTCGTTTACACGATTCTACTAGAGATGATATATCCACAGAAATTTTAGAAGAACTTCGCATCAACAAAGATGCACAAGAAAAAAAACGTTTTTTGAACGATGCATTACTATCTCTGCTGATGCAAACTAGTTTTTCCAAAATTTCTATTGATATATCACCTCTACTAAAATCATGCATATAACGTAGAAAATGAAATTAATTTTCCATTTAACATCTAAACAAACAAAAATTATCGGTCATGCTTTTATTTTTCATTTCTTATCAAATCATATATTTGATTCTTTTCAATAAAATAGGAAACTATTAAGTACGGAAATTACTAAGAAAACCACTTTTAAAAAATACGTCAATAATATCTTACGAGTGATGTGGAAACCTATTGTAAAACTTTAATTATTCTAATTATTATATATGTAATAATATATGTAATAATTTTATTATAAACGTATTTATTATCATTAAATATTATAAAACACATAAAATATGTTAAAAAGAAAATTTAATGTTTGTAAAAATAAAAATAATTTAATAAAGAAATTGATTTAATAATAGTTTAGCGAAAACGATGCATTTTTAATATAAGACGTTCCTGAGGCATAAGGCTACGGCGGCTCGGCCGTCAAGTCGAGCGGTAGTGGGGGAACTGTAGACGTCGCCTACGAAATCGAGCCGAAAAAGGCAACTAATTCCGAGCACTGATCTATTATATATATCATCGGCAATTTCTTTGTTCCTTTGTCCCTCTGTCTAAACCGGAGCGTTATCAGATGTTTGCAACCGAATCGCAATTTGTTTATCTATTTGTTTATAGCAGCCGAAGTATCGGCGCTTCTTTCTCTTAACACGTCGTGACACATATGTCGATTTCCACGAAGAGCCATCATTTCGTGGCTCCGAGAAAAAAAGGCGGCGACAGCAAATGTGTTCAATTTGTTTAAAAATAAACCTATATAACATACACAATATATTAGGTATACAAAAAAGTTCTGAGCTTTTTTTTTGTAAAATTCAATTTTTATTCAAAAACAAACAAAAAAATATTAATCAGCGAAATATTCCCCGTTTGCATCAACGACCTTTTGCCATCTTTCGGGTAGCTTGCGAATTCCTTGACGATAGAAGCTCACCGGCTTCAAAGCGATAAAGTCATCAATGCATTTTCGTATCTCTTCAAATCTCACGAAATATATCAGCCAAATGATGCTGCAGCGACCGGAAGATAGTAATCGGTAATAGGTAGTAATCGGAAGGCGCCAGTCTGGGGCTATACGCCGCGTGCGGGAGAAGTTCCCAGCCTAACGCAAAGATATGGTCCTGAGTCGCTTTCGAAACATATGATCGAGCATTGTCATGAAGCAAGATTTGACACTTTACAACGTCCTTGGCCAGTAAATGGCCTCTTTTCTTCTAATGCATCGCTCAAATTGGTCAATTGTTGTTGGTAGCGGTTTGCCGTGATTATTTCACCCGGTTGTAACAACTCGTAATACAACACACCTTTCCAATCTCACCAGATACAGAGCACTTTCTTGGCGTGGATATTGGGCTTTAGCGTCGATGTCGAAGGTTGATCAGGGTCAACCCATGATTTTCTACATTTAGAGTTATCATAAAAAATCCACTTTTCATCGCCTGGAATGATTTTGTGCAGAAAATCTTTTTTCCAAAACTTTGAAAACAAAGTGAGTGCAGTGTCACGCCGACGATTTTTGTTGTCTTCGGACAATTCATGCGGAACCCATCTGCCTTTCTTCTGAACCTTTCCCATCGTATGTAAATGGAAATGGTTTGCTGCGTAACGCCAAGCTGTTCTGCAAGCTCCTTTTCACAGAATTTGCACAGAGTTTATATCCAGCAGTGCTTGCAATTCGTCCGTTTCAATCTTTTGAGGTCCAGCACGCGATTCATCTTCAAGACTGAAATCTCCTTGGCGAAATTTTTGATACCATCTTTTACATGTAGTATGACTTACAGCGTTCTCTCCATATGCAACACAAATCATTGCAGTGGCTTCAGCAGCATTTTTCTTCAGATGAAACACGAAGTGGATGGAAAATCGAATATGCTCTTTTGTTATTGCCATCGTGAACATTACTGATTTTTGAGGTTATGTGCATCAAACGCCAAACCGTGGCATTTCAGAAAGCCAATGTCAACGCTTTAAAACCGCAAAAGGGCGGGAAGATATATAAAATTTAAATTATTATTTCGGTTGTATGAAATCTAAAGCTCAGAACTTTTTTGTACACCTAATATATCTTTTATTCCTTTCTTTCCACCATAAAAATAATCAGCCAAAAAAAATAGTCATAAGATTCGTAATAAGAGAGTCGCAACGGGAGAGATAGAAGATAGGTATACGAAAAAAAGAGAGAGAGAGAGAGAGAAAGAGTAGATATACAATAGAGAGAGCCACAATGGGAGAGAGATAGTAGATATACAATAGAGAGAGTCCAACAAAAAGAGAAGATGAGAATATGACAGTGGCGGCAGGCCTGCCCCCCTCTGACGTCATGTCCACACGCAATTTGTTTATCTACTCACTTATATCGTCTTCGCCACCTGTTTATCTATCTGTTTATCTATCTGTTTATATCATTTTCACCTTTGCCAGATCCTACTATCTTATCTTCCTCTCCCCCCCCCGTGATGTCATGTCCTTTGAGTCGCAATTTTCTATTTGTTATATATCAAATTTGTTTATCTATTTGTTTATTTATTTGTTCATCTATTTGTTTATCTATTTGTTTATATCATCTTCACCTTTGCTGGATCTTATTATCTTATCCCCCGCGGCACATTTCAAAGGACCGCCGCTCCTGCCTTTCCTCTCCTCTCTACTTCCCCCCCGCACATCCGCACCTCCTCGGAGTTCTTGCGTTAGAACCTGCCTAGTATACCTACTAAAGCTCATGTAAAAAAAACAACAAATGACCAAAAAGAATTGAATGAAGTGAAAGCAATAAATAGAAGACTAAGAAAAGATAAAGAAAATAAAGAAAATCATAGCATCGATATGCGAAAATATTAAACATCACACGAACCGAAAGAAACCAAGAGACCTGTTTAAGAAAGTTAACACACTGTCTAGAAATTTTAAACTAAAGTACTTGTCAATCAAGAATAAAGATGACAACACATTCATAAGTCGAAAATAATCTAAAGATGACGATGAAAATACTGTGAAAAACTAATAAAGTCGGACGACAATGGGGAAGGGAAGTCAACAAAAAGTTAAAGAGCTGGAACCCCCTATAGAACCCCCCTGGGAAGGAAATGGTCATGAAAAAAATACAAAATCACAAATCAGCCGGAGTAGACGGTACTATCGCAAAGATGCTAAAAACAACTGAAGACTGAGTTGAATGTATTGCATCATATACAATAAAATATATGCTTGACAGATAGCCGAAATAATAAATGTAGTCATATATAGGGTGATTCAAAACAATCTTTTATCCTTAAAATGTTATATTCTTGACTTAATTCTGAGATTTTTTCCTTTTCCAAAATTTTGTTTGAAGCTTAGTTTTTGAATTATTAAAAGAAATAATTGTCATATAACGGGTCAGATATGACAAGTAGGCAAGGGCAGTGCAACTCATCGTCAGGCGCTTACGCGGGGTGAATCGGTGGCTATACATAATAATACATACGCATATTAATATAATATAAAAATTTGAAAAAATAAAAATAAAATTATGAAAAGAAAAGATAACCTCAAAGATAAATCAAGAATATATTTTAAAAATAAAAGTTATTTTATATTCACTCACTCACTCATTAACTCGCTTACCTTATAAAAATCATCTTGTGTAATGATTCCATGATCTCTTTTGCGGTTCTTCGAATTCCTCGAGAAAGATAGATGAATTTCCTGATCGAATTTCAAATAACTCTTTTCTTTTAACTCTTAACCGAGTGTACCGCGGCACTGAGTGCCGCAAAATTTGTTTTTTTTTAAATCATTGATAATACAAGTCTTTTTTCTATTACTGACCTTCTGACCGAACACCGTATTCCTCATTTAACATCTCAATTATAAGACAAAGCAACTGCTGCATTTTTCCTATGAAGTAGTTAACCTTTTATTCACTTTAAAATCAGTAAAACACATTTTGTGACACGGAATGCCGCGCGCACCTCAGAACGTAAGTAAAATCTTGCTTATATAATTGTAATAATGCGAGATTGAACCATTCTTCACATTTTAATTTATTTTTACTCGCATTAATGTTTAATACTTCTTTAGATTAGAGTTTGGTTGGCCACCACCTCCAAATTTTAAAAGGAGGTTACATAAAGGTCCTCAAAGAGGCCAGCAAGGCCATAAATTGTCTGGCAATTGTCAAAGCAATGGGCCAACGAATCTCGGCGGACGACGAGTCTCAAAGGTTCGGATGAGGACCAATCGGACACATTGCCAATTGATCGATTAAATAAAAAAATTTTTAATAGGTGACTCACTAGAAAATTCCTATGCATCGGCTGAGTGAGTGGTGTGTCCGATTGAAAATGTGCGCATCTGAGACATTCCCGAAGGTTCGCGGAGAACTCGCGCATGCGCAAGCTGGTTCGGCAGCTCCAACAGGTGACTGATCTGAGGACAGAACGACACCTATGCGGTGAGGCGTGGGGGGCATGGCTTGTGTCTGACTCTTCGCTTCCCGCTAAACGGGACGAACATCGCTGGCGACCCGAAAGAGCGCGAGAAGGAGAGGGATAGAGAGCAGACGGAGATACCTCTCCCTCCTTATATACGGACAAGAAGGTTCTCGTCTGTAGAAAACTCTCGTCCGACGAGTCTTCGTTCCTCCTTGCAGTGGGGAACAGAAGAAAGGGAGGGACGCACCATCTCACACAACAATGGACTTCTTCCAGTGGATAGAGGACGCAGTTGTGGAGAGAGTGTGTGTCCGGCTGAGGCATGTTTAGGCATGTGAGGCAGCGTTTATCCCTCCACCCCCCGCTGGGTGGACTGTGGATCGGAGCGGTGCCGATCAGTCGGCCCGTACACCGGATTCGGTCTAAGGGGGGAGCGGCTCGCGCTCCGGGGCGACTCACGCTCCGGGGTAACCTCTTCTTCCAAAAGGCCCCCGCCCCTTGCCCCTTCCTCTTGTGGGGGTGGGACGTCATGTGCAAGCGATGGGAGGAAAGGCAGGTAAGACTCGATGGCCTCGACTCGCTCACTGCGCGACAGTAAGGGTGATTAGACGAGACAGAAGAAGAAGAGAAAGAAAAGGAAGGAGCCCTCCGCACCAGATCCCCGCGCCTCCCAAAAACTGTCGCGGTCTCTGTCACCGCGCAGGGGACTTCTATAAAGAGGCGATCCTCAAGTCCCGACAGGAGATAAACCTGCGGGATTTGAGGGTCGAGGGAATAAAGCCCAGATGGGCCATAACCGGGAGTCTTATTTTGGAGATCGCCGGTGAGGGATGTGATCCCAAGGCCGACCAACTGACCGAGCGGATGAGAGCTATGATTGGCGGGAAGGAAGTGCGAATCGGTCGCCCCGTAAAGCGCGCGGAGTTGCGGGATCTGATCAATTCGATCACTCCGGAAGAGGTCGCCGCGAAAGGGGAATGCGAATCCGGCGAAATTCGCGTGGGAGAGATACGGCGTTCCCCCACTTGGACTTGACTCCATTTGAGTGGAGTGCCCTATCGCTGCCGCCAATAAGTCGACGAAAGAAGGAAAGATCTGCATCGGGTGGATCTCGATTCCCATTAAACTACTAAAGGTATTAAACTACTATCTCGCCCGATATAGTGCTTCAAGTTCGAACTGGAGCACGTGAGGGCGGAGTGTAAGAGCGCGGTGGACCGCAGTGATCACTGCTACCGCTGTGGCGTCTCGAGCCACCGCGCTACCCAATGCACCGCCGCACCGAGATGTCCGCTCTGTGCGGAACTCGGGCGCTCAGTCGTCATATGTTGGGAAAGGGGATTTGCTCTGAGCCCAAACGGGCTACGAAGAGGAACGAGAGGGCAACTAAAAAGAAGCTGCTTCCGCCGCCAGCCCCAAAGAAGGGTCTGGAATCCCCTGGGACAAGGGGATCTGATCTAGATCCTGGGAACGGGACGGAGGCAGGTGGGGCCAAGAAGAAGCGATCGCTCTTCTTGAGAAGAGGGCGAAGATCCCGGCCCTGCCAGCAAAATTAGCTGTGCCGGGCGATCAATAAGGGTGGGGTCCATGGACGTCACCTAGGCATCTTCCCACACAGGGGGCCTACCAACATCTGGGCCCCCAGAGAGATAAGGAAGGGGCGCTATGGCCGCGTCGCCCCTGACAGGGATGTATAAGCACTGGAGGAAGGGGGTCTGGATGTGTGCCATAGATCTTCCCGAATCCTCTTTCCGTGTACTGCTGGTCACTGTAAGATTCTAGTGAGGAGAGGTCTAGTCTCCCCTGAGTTCCACACTCCCCTGAGCAGCCAGTGTGTCCAGAAGGTGCGTAAATGCATTTCTCCACATAAAAAGAAATAAAAAATTAAAAAAAGATGAGGGTTAAGTTATGTTTTAAAAAATTCAAACAATAGAATTTTGAAACAATTTTAGATACATTTTGGATCCAAATCCTATCCTAAGTTTCCTATCATAAGTTTCAAAAATCGAGAGGTATTCTGTAAATACTTGGAGAAGAATAGCATACAAGAAGAAATAATTGATTTTATTTTATTTTTATTTTAGTTAATTTTAATAGTTTATTTCATATCATTATCTTATAAGAACGTTGTTATTATTTGTCTATGTTTGATTTTAAATTGATATCTTCATTTTTAAAACCATTATCCTATTTTTAATTTTTTATCTACATTTAATCAAATTTTTATTTTTATAAGTAGACAAAAAATTTTAATATTATAGTTAAATTTTAATATTATATTTGATTGTAAATATATTGTATTTATTATACTTTTTATGGCGATTATTCAATTATTATAATTCCCAAATAATAAATTTGTGATACGACTCAGTGTCGCGCGCGTTCACTAACGTTCGGCCAGGAGACGCGCCTAGTTAAGGGTTAACAAATTGCAATTTACTGATCAACTTTTCAATTACACTGATAAACTTTTACATTTGATCAGTTTATTCACTTGATTAAAAAACGAGAAATTTATTTTTCTTATTTTAATGATAAATTAATAACTAGTTACTGTCGATTAATTATTCGAGATCCAGTCAAAGAAAAAATACATGTTACACAAAGATCACACGCATTTATCCGAGAATACAAGCACTCAATTGATTTTGGTTATGTTTGTACAAATTAATTAATAGTGACTAATTTACAAACTAAAATCAGACGAATGCTTGCATTCTCGGATAAATGCGTGTAATCTTCTTGTGTGTAACGTGTGTTCCTTCGAGTGGATCTCGAATAATTAATCGACAGTAACAAATAGTGATTAACTTATTATTAAAGTAAATTATTAATAAAATAGATTTATTATTAAAATTATTCGACTACTTGTTATTGCTTGTTAGATAATGTGTTTTTTTCAATTATCAAATAATTAGTCAACAATTAGTAATTAATTAATAGATTTATTATTAAAATCAATTGAATCTGTGCTTTTTTTGTTCAAGTGATTTTCAGTTATCGATAATTAAGTGACTAAGTAATTAAAGTTATTATTAATAATTAACTGATAAATTAGTAAATTTTTCGTTTTTTAATCAAGCGAGTTTTTTAATCAAATTGATCGATATAAAAGTTTATCAGTATAATTGAAAAGTTCATTGAAGTTTGTTAAAAAAAACTTATTTAGAATTTAATCGAGAAATCCATCTGTCTTTCTCGAGGAATTTGAGGAACAAAAGAGGTCATAGAATCATTATATAAGATGATTTTTGTAAGGTAAGCGAGTGAATGAGTGGATGAGTGAGTGAGTGGATGGGTGAGTGAGTGAGTGAGTGAGTGAGTGAGCGAGCGAGTGAGTGAGTGAGCGAGCGAGCGAGTGAGTGAGTGAGCGAGCGAGCGAGTGAGTGAGTGAATGAGCGAGCGAGTGAGTGAGTGAATGAGTGAGTCAGTGAGCGAGCGAGTGAGCGAGTGAGTGAGTGAGTGAGTGAGTGAGTGAGTGAGCGAGCGAGTGAGTGAGTGAGTGAGGGAGCGAGCGAGCGAGTGAGTGAGTAAATAAGTAATTGAGTAAGAGTGAGAGAGAGGAAGAGAGAGAGAATCTGTTCTATTAAATCTTTTATTTTTAAAATGTTGTATTCTTAATTTATCTTTGAGACGACCTTTTTTTCAAAGTTTATTTTTATTTTTTCAAATTTTTATATTAATGTGTGCACTATTATGTATAGCCATTCACCAAGCGCCCCGCGTGAGCGCCTACGTCTGACGATGAGTTGCGCCGTCCTTGCCTACTGTTGTATTTGTGATCCGTCATACGACATTATTTTTTTTTAGTTAAAAAACTAAACTTCAAAGAAAATTTTGGAAAAGAAAAAATCATCTCAAAATTAAATAAAGAATGATGATGACATTGAATGATGATATTTTAAGGACAAAAGATTGTTTTGAATCACTCTGTATATCCCACTACACAAAAAAGATAACAAATTTGCAATAACTATAGAACTATTGCCTTAATAATGCCATATAAGATAATGCTATATGTATATCATACAAAGATGACTTAAATCATATTTATTCCTCCAAATATCACCAGAATAAGCAGGATTTGTACCTGACTGAAGCACAAGAAATCAGCTTATCAATATCAGAAATCATCAAAAAATGTTACAAATTCAATATATCAATAATATATGCTTTTTAGCCTACACCAAGTCCTTTGACACAGTTAATTGGAACATGTTATGAAATATATTACAAGAGATGTCAATTCCAGAACATCTTATATATCTAATAAAAACACTATATACATACAATTCTGCCTACATACGGATAGAAGAAACAATATTTGAGTTTTAAAATAGGAAAAGGTATTCGATAAGGATGCGTGCTATCTCTCTTGCTATTTAATATACAGGATGGGGAAAAAGTATGGAAACCCTGAAAAATCTCGAAAAATATAAGTTTTACAGAAAAGTGTTTCAAATAAAAGTTGTAAGATTTAAAAATAGCTTACTTACTAGTAAAATATCTTACTACTCTTATCAATTTGACTTTGGATGATGTCGCTGAGATCAGATCAAGATCACCTTAAATTTTCTAAATGGAATTCCCTACTTTTTATTATAAATTCTTATAGCTCTTGTTGAGACCTTTTCAAAAGTACTATAATTTTATTCATTTTGAGTAAATTATTATATCGTTTCGAAGTTACAGAGTTTTATGGTAACATGTAGAGCACGATAGATTAGATCACGAAGGTAAGATCGGAGGAAAATCTATCTTTTCAAAGGAAATTTATAATAAATTTTTTAAGTATTCACTATTCACAGTTTGACAGCATACTAGTCATAAAATCTAGATCATAAAATCTTGAAATAGCGTTCCTAATATAATCTCAAGCAAGTGTTCTCAATGTCTTCACTAACAATGACTCTGATCGCAGTAAACAGATCGCACCAACAATGACTCTGATCGCAGTTTCTCAACATATCCTTGTATTTCAGCATTTAAATTTTCTTTAATAAAAAAAAACTTATCAAAGTATTATTTAAAATATCTATCCAAACCTGTCAAAACTTTTAGTTTCTGTTGATGTTGAGTATAAAAGTATCTAATGAGGATTTGTATCCAAAATCTATACAAAATTGTGTCGATTGACATTACTGTTCAAACGTCGTCGTTGCCTCGTCTGAAAAAATTATGTTGTAAACAAATTCTGCATCTACTCTTCTCATCATTAATTCACAACAATCTAGATATCGATCAAAATCGTCTTTATTCATCAACTCTAGATGAATTCTGTATGAATGAAATTTATTCTGTTTTAATATTTTGCACACCAACTATGAACTATTTGATGTTTTTGAGCTATTCTGCAAGTGGAAGTATATAGATTCTCCACAAAAGATTGCAAAACATCTACGTCTCGAGATATGCTGCTGTCGCTGATCTTCGCTGTTTTTGGATAATTATTAACATTACCACGTTTCTTCGAAACGTCTGAATTTTTTGAACAGTATATTTCGAGATATTTGCATTTTCATCGAAATGTTGCATTGAAGAGTTGCCTAACATCATTGTATGACCTTAGTCTTTTTCCCTACCCTTTCATCATCAAATGAAATATTTGTTCATGTTCAGTAAGGTGTAACATTTTTAAAACAACTAATAACTTTTTAAATAAAGATATGTAAATAAGAACTTAATTATTTCGAAATGTGCAAACGAAAATCTCTGATTGGTTCCATTTGACTCGTGTATCTCCAGAATTCTTGAAAACGAATTTTTTTATGTTAGTTGGCTCTCCATCAATATTTGTTAATAACTTTTTAATTAAAGATGTGCAAACGAAAAACTGACTTGTTTGAAAATGTGCTAACGAAAAGCTGTTGATAAAAACCATTTAAATATAATGTTTTCATCTTAGTTACCTTGATCAATATCGGAACTTTAATTGTTAATAACTTTTAAACCAAAGGTGTGCAAACGAAAAATTGACCTGTTTTGGAATATGCAAACGAAAATCTATCGACAATCATCTACATTTAATCTAATTTACTCGTAGTTAGAAGGCTAGTGTGAAGTTGAGAGAAAATGCAACCTGTGCAACGCCGGATGCTAAAATGAACATCCCCCTCCAAGAGCATTATAGTTTAACACACCCAGCGTTACATGTACGCACATTTTCTACGTCTATGAATGCGTTTTGGGCACTTTCGATAGTGAACTTGGAAGACCGGAAGTGGCACTTGTATCAAAAATATTGAATTCGGACTTTGATATCCGTACTCAAGTCACACACATTTCGATATATAGCTTACAGTGCAACGCTGGGGGCTAATTCTAATGAAAAATGAACATTCTCTTTCGGTCTGTTAATACATTTTTTATTAGAAGTATGCAAACGAAAATTTGAAATGTACATACATGTGCAAACGATGAGCAATCGAATGAGCTACAGAAACGTTTTTAACGAATTTTTTTCAATGTTGGAAGTTATCTTCACATAGATCTTGCCTTTGTGGTTTATATTTATTATTATAAAAAAAACTTGATAATTTCAAAACAATTTATTCAAAATGAATAAAATTATAGTGCTTTGAAAAGGTTTCAACAAGGGCTACAACAATATACAATAAAAAATAAGGGATTCTAGGGATAAGGCGCATTTAAATAATTTAAAGTAATCTTGACCTGGCCTTAGCGACGCCATTCAAGGTCAAACTGATAAGACTAGTATAGTCAAACATAATAGTCTATAAATAAAATAGGCGAAAAGAAACGGCGATTATGGCACGAAAGAGGGAGCATCCCGTTTGACCACGTTGCGATTAACTACAACCATTCACAGCAATCGGTGTCTAGAGGTTTTCCTCTGTTTAAACGCTATGAGTGGCTAGTGATCAATTGCAACGTGGTCAAATGGACTCCACTCCACGGAAGAAAAACGATCGCGATACTTCGCAGAATTCATCAAAAGCCAATAGAATAACGAGTAAGCGAGAAATCTGCACAAAAGAAAACACGCTCAAACGATGCAAGACAACAGTACATGAGTACCTTAGAGTGGCATGACGGAGTGTCTTGTGTGCTAAATAAAGAACGTTTTGTATTTTATGCTTATCCTCTCCTTATGTCTTACGTTTTGCGTTTCTCTTGATTTCGTTAAGCAAAGTGATCTATTCTCCTTTCTTTTCTCTACATTAGTAAATAGATCTTTTAAATCCTACAACTTTTATTCGAAACACTTTTCTGTAAAACTTATATTTTTCGAGATTTTTTAAGATCAATACTTTTTCCTCATCCTGTACATGAAGAATGGATTATTAGAAAAGCAACAAAGAATTGAAATGGAGGAATTTCGATAGGAGGAAGAAAAATCTAAAAAACTGCGCTGACAACACAACGATTTTGACTGACTCGGAAATATCAAAACCATTCCAAAGAAAGATATAATACAGAAGCTGGCTTGAAATTGAATCGAAATAAATATAGTTATATTGTGAACAAAACGCATCGGTTATCTGTGCAGCTCCAACAAATCTAAGACATCCCAAAAGATAAAATTATATATCTGGGAGCCCTCATCTTTAACAAGAATTCATCCCAGGAGAAGTTAAAAGAAGGATCATTATGACAAACTCTGGCTAAACTAACAAGAATGGAAATACCACAACATCAGAAAGACAACAAAAAAAGGTTAGTAGAAACAATAATATTCCCAATCCTATGAGTCAAACTCTGAATACAGAACGCCGGAGGATTGAAGCGTTCGAGATAATGTTACGAATACTTTGAATAGCTTATAGGACGAACGCTTCAATTCTATGAGAACTACAAATAGAGCCAAGAAAACACTAACATCTATACAAAGGTACATCCTCAAATTCTTTGGTCATATGATATTGTAGGACAAAAAAATTAGTCATTCAAGAGAAGATTGACAGAAGAAGAAAAGGAAAATTGTGCAATAGATATGTTAACCAGATAAAAATATTAACAAATCTATTTACCGCACAGATAATGAGAGCGGCAGAAGATCGGGACGTATGGCAAGATCTTACTGCTCAGTAATTACAGATCATGATATGCGGAAATAAATTGCGAATCCCTTTAAGACTCCCGAGGAAGAATCCTTTTAAGAATCTTCATTTATACTTTTATTTATGCACACACATTTACACATCTATCTACACAAATATAAACGATATACATCTGTATCAATTATTTATCGACGAGATTCGGGCACTCGGACGTATTTGTCGGATATCAATTCAGTCGAAAAAATTGGATGTATGTATAAATATTAAATGTAAATATATTCTTATTTCTAATATAAATATATAAAGATATTCTATAAATATATTCTTATTTCTAAATATAATGTTTTATAATCTATAATATGTTGACTACTTACAATAATTGTTTTTGTTCCAATTCTCGTAATGTGTCACTGTATAGGATTTGCGTAATAAATTATGTTCGATATAATTTCTGTATGAATATATATCGTATCGTGCGCTATGAGAGATATGTAAGTATAAATAAAAGTAAATGAAAACTCTTAAGAGATAATAAAGGGATAAAACACATTAAATCTCAAGTGCCTACTATCATACCATTTAACAATGGAGGTCAATTTTGGATATTTGAGTTGCCATAACTTCAAAATTTTTGATTATTTAGTCCATTGAGACTTTTGATCAGTAAGCCAAAATCTGTATCATTAAAATTTCATTCAATTTGATTTCATTTGAGACTTCTCATAAAAACCGGTATCCTTTGAATATGTAAAAAATCGCCTGATCGTGGGTGATTTGAACATAAACCTTGCATATTTAGATATAAATACGGGAACATAAAACTGTTTTTTGTCCTTCTGTTCTTAAATAAATCAATAAACATTTGCATAATACATTTCTTTATCTAAATAAAAAAATATCTATTGTCGCGAGCGTCAAAAACGACCACACATACGGAACTCAAAACCTTTCGTAATTCCTTTACATGAAAGGGATGTCGCGAACGCAATCGCGTTCACTGCTGACAAAGCGGATGCGGCAAACGAGCGACACTTTATTATTTAATTATTATTACTCTTATTAATTGATAGCGATTGCCAAACTATAATCGTGTATTTATTTTGTAATCACTCTACTTAATATATACCTTGAGTAAATTACTCAAGGTATAAGATTAAGTAAATTTGTGTTTTTGTCCAAAGTACGTACACACGTAACGTAGTTCTCGCTTCGTTTTGATTACATTCGATCGATGGCATTCTCATAGTCAATACTCATTCCCACTTTGTACTGTTATCATGTTGCTTCACGAATTTACTTTTTTGTTAATAACTTTTTAACGAACAGTGACCGTCTAAAACCTTCTCAAGGCTGAGTAGTGATGACAACATATGTCAAGATCAAGGTCATTGGAGGGAGCTTCGTTTTTCTAGACATTTACCAAATTTACTAACATTTATATAAGTATATCTCAAAAACTATACAAGAGCACCAATTAAATTATAAGGAAAAATGATCAGTACCCTCACCTCTACAACATATGTCAAGGTCAAAATCATCCGAGCTGTGTAAATTTTTGTAAAGATTTACCCAATTTTTAAATAACTAGCGGTGATGTACAATTTTTAAATAAATATGTACGCATAAGCGATATTTATTTATTTAAAAATCGTACACCATCGCCAGTGCCTAGAACTCTTTAGAAAGTGCTTTAATACTTTAACTCGGAATTACACGAAACGTATATTTATTAAATTAGAACTCCGAGTTATTGACCTGTGCTTTAACTTGATTTATCATTAAACTATCATATATAATTATCTTCTTGATTTATGTTTAAATAATTTCTTGATTTATGTTTAAACAATTTTTTCCTCTCATTTGTCAGAACTCTTTATAAAACTCTTCTAGAACTTGTAAATTATTCGAAATCTTGCATTGACGGACATCAGAACTTGTTGTTTAGAACAAAGTGACACAGCGTGAGCTTGGCGTCTCACTTTGTCCAATTTTTTTCACTTTAATGAGCAGAACTATTTGCTTATAACCTATCAAGAACATTAAAACTATTAAAACGGAAGCCAGAATTCTTAAAAATTTATGAATTTCTATGAAATGAAACGCCAGCTTCACATACAATGAATGTTTGCACTGGAATTAATGGAACGTGTTAAAATTCAAAATGAAATTTCTCGTCAATAGTTTAGAAATGCATCACCTCTGAATAATATTGATTATTTCAATACTAGCAAACATTCTAGCAAAATTCAGCAAGATTGATGACTCAAAGGCCGGCAAGTTCTCTTATTTTTAGTAATAACAGTAGTAATAGTATTATACTATTAATTTATTCCTTACACATTTACTTATCCAAGAACTTGTTTACCTGAACTTGTTTTCTTCGATTTTATATATCTCATCATAAATTCGTTTCTGTGGACCCTCTTTTTTCAATAAATTAATATAAGAAAATATTGCATCCAGTACTTCCTCTAAATGTTGATGTCCCTCATAAGAAAGTATGAGATTAAGCTTCCATAAGGCATACATGGAATTGTGTTCAAAGTCACTTTCACTATTACCACTAGTAATATCAAGACTCCACATTTTTTTGCGTAGATAACTTATTAAAGAACCTTTTCCTTCATGTCCAATAATCCATGAGATATATTGATGTGGTTTACTTTTGTAAAAATCACGTTGTGAAGGCATTGTCCATGTTATTTCCAACTGTACAAAATAATTTTTATATGTTAATGATTTTTATTTTGCATGCAATAGACACGCATACACAAGATATCTCAAATAAAATATTACAAGTTAATATTTCAAGAATCAGCAGATAAAAATACATAATTTATATAATAATTTTCTTATTAGAAAGAAGCATTTTAAATGTATTAGAATTGAATTTTCCAAGTTCTCCTGACTTAGAAATCCTGAGTTAGCAACAAGAATAATAACTTTGAAATTTCGAATAAATCCAATGAAAAAATAACACAATTGAATTCTATATTAAAAACTAAACAATTTATATCGGAAATATTTTTTTTCAAATCAAACTATAAAAAATTTCATATACGTTCGTGCATGCATTTGTACGTGTATGCATGCATATGTATATACGTATATGTATATACGAGGGTAGAAAAGTTTTGAGCTTAACATAGAAACAAGTATTTTTTCGGTCAAATATAGTTTTATTTTTCAACATAATCTCCTTTTAAATCGATACACTTTTCCCATCGATACTCTAACCTCTTTAACTCCTCCAAATAGTAGTTGGAGTCTTGCTCCGCAAAATAGGCGTTTACGTATGCGATGACCTCTTCGTTCGATGAAAATCTCTTTCAAGCGAAACTTTAAGCTTAGGAAACAGGAAAAAGTCACTGGGGGCCAGATCTGGTGAATACGGTGGGTAGTCAACCAATTCGAAATCCAGTTCGTGAATTTTGGCCACGGCGACCGCCGAAGTGTGAGCAAGTGCGTTGTCTTGATGGAACAGCACTTTCTTCTTCTTCAAATGCAGCCGTTTTTTTTGCAATTTCTGCCTTCAGCTTATCAAGTAATGATGCGTAATACGCTCCCGTTATTGTTTTACCTTTTTCAAGATAGTCGATACACACAATTCCGTGACTATCCCAAAAAACAGTCGCCATTACTTTCCCACCTTATGGAACCGTCTTCACCTTTTTCGGAGCAGGTTCACCCTTTGCAGTCCTGTTTTGACTGTTCTTTTGTCTCTGGAGTGTAGTGGTGGATCCAAGTTTCATCTACAGTTATGAATCGACGCAAAAATCTGACTTCGCTTGAACCGTTCCAACAGGGCCTTGAAAATGTTCATTCGAATTCATTTTTGGTCCAAAATGAGCAAGCGCGGCACCCAACGCGCGGATAGCTTGCGCATATCCAATTTTTCAGTCAATATATGACAAACGCGTTCTTTCGATATGTCCATAGCCTTTGCTATCTCTCTAACCTTGATCGACGATCCAGTACCATTTGGTGAACATTTTCGATGTTATCAGCGGTGGTCGCAGTTTTTGGCCGTCCCAAACGCTCATCATCACCCAAGCTGGTAGGACCACATTTAAATTCAGCTGCCCATCTTTTTACGGTAGCAAATGATGGGGCAGAGTCCCCGTAAACAGCATCCAACTCGATTTTAATTTGCGCAGGCGTATTGTCTTTCAAATATAAGAATTTAATCACAGCACGATATTCAATTTTTTCCATTTTTACAAAAACTGACATCGACTGACACAAACGACTGTCAAATAACAACTGAGCGTCTAAAATGACTGAAATTTTCATAAAAGTCTTTCAAAGCATATACTATTGTAATACTAGAATGGTTTTAACGAGTAACGTCATCTTCATATTAAGACTCAAAACTTTTCAGACTATCCTCGTACATATACATATACATATACGCACATATGCGCGCGCGCACGCGCGCACGCACGTACGCACGTATGTTTTCTATACAACGATGCAAAGCTTTCCTTAATAGAAAATCTTTCTTTATAATAATTCATATAATTTCATTTAACTTACTATATTCTATAAATATAAAAATACATACATGTTTGTGTAATAGTAGGAAGACATAATAAAACACAATTTATTAAGTTCATAATAAAGTCATGATGAAAGTAGGTGTACAAAAAAGTTCTGAGCTTTTTTTTATAAAATTCAATCTTTATTCAAAAACAAACAAAAAAATATTAATCAGCGAAATATTCCCTGTTTGCATCAACGACCTTTTGCCATCTTTCGGGTAGCTTGCGAATTCCTTGACGATAGAAGCTCACCGGCTTCGAAGCGATAAAGTCATCAATGCATTTTCATATCTCTTCAAATCTCACGAAATGTGTATCAGCCAAATGATGCTGCAGCGACTGGAATAGGTAGTAATCGAAAGGCGCCATGTCTGGGCTATATGCCGCGTGCGGGAGAAGTTCTCAGTCTAACGCAAAGATATGGTCCTGAGTCGCTTTCGCAACATGTGGTCGAGCATTGTCATGAAGCAAGATCACTTTACGACGTTTTTCGCCAGTAAATGGCTCTTTTCTTCTAATGCATCGCTCAAATTGGTCAACTGTTGTTGGTAGCGGTCTGCTGTGATTGTTTCACCCGGTTGTAACAACTCGTAATACAACACACCTTTCTCACCAGATACAGAGCAAAACTTCTTGGCGTGGATATTGAGCTTTGACATCGATGTCGAAGGTTAACCAGGGTCAACCCATGATTTTCTATGTTTAGAATTATCATAAAGAATCCACTATTCATCGCCTGTAATGATTTTCTGCAGAAAATCTTTTTTCCGGAACTTTGAAAGCAAAGTGAGTGCAGTTTCACACTGACAACTTTTGTTGTCTTCGGACAATTCATGCGGAACCATCTGCCTTTCTTCTGAACCTTTTCCATCGTATGTAAACGTACAGAAATGGTTTGCTGCGTAACGCCAAGCTGTTCTGCAAGCTCCTTTTCACAGAATTTGCACAGAGTTTATATCCAGCAGTGCTTGCAATTCGTCCGTTTCAATCTTTTGAGGTCCAGCACGCGATTCATCTTCAAAACTGAAATCTCCTTGGCAAAATTTTTGATACCATCTTTTACATGTAGTATGACTTACAGCGTTCTCTCCATATGCAACACAAATCATTGCAGTGGCTTCAGCAGCATTTTTCTTCAGATAAAACGCGAAGTGGATAGAAAATCGAATATGCTCTTTTGTTATTGCCATTGTGAACACTACTGATTTTTGAGATTATCAAACGCCAAACCTTATGGCATTTTAGAAGGCCAAATGTCAACGCTTTAAAACCGCAAAAGGGCGGAAAGATATATAAAATTTAAATTGTTATTTCGGTTGTAAGAAATCTTCAGAACTTTTTTGTATACCTAATATCACAAGAGAACTCTTACAAAAGAAAATTTTTAATTTATTTTCCACAAAAAAGAAATAATTTTTGCCTATAGTATTATTAAGTTAAATAAAATATTTCTATGCAGCTTATTAATATCATAAACTAATTCGTCACAAACAATTTTAGGCGCATACCTGACTGACATCTTTGAAAGGCTTAACTTTATATATTTTTCGAAAAGCAGGAGTATCAAAAGAAACACCACCTTTAAATTCAATAAAATTACTAGGAGGCAATCCATTGTTTGGTACATCAGCAAAGCACATTGTGACATATTTTTCCAATGTATCTAGCGGCAATCTCGCCTATAATTAAATATATCATATCATAAATTAACTGTATTTAATAGGAAACCAATAACTTTTAATTGAACAAGATTAATAAAACTTTGATTACTTGTACAGCCAGTCTCATTCTATGAGCGCTATAATGACGCTCTCTGAATTTGTGTAACTCTTCATATAATTTGTCATCATGCACATTATCGCGCAATGTTATTAAATTGCCCCAAACAAATTTGCTAGCTGGATGACCAGTTTGTGCAAAAGAGGAGAATAATTGTTCTTTTCTATTCTCATCATTAGGTAAAGCCAACTGAAACTCTATAAGTATGATATATCAAAACTAAAATTTACAGTAATTAGATTATAATCAATATTACGATTATAATTTAGATACCGCTTTCTATAGCTTCTCGTTCTCGTGTAATGGCTTCTTTCTTCATTAAAGGTTTAATAAAAAATTGAGCAAAACGATCGAGAGTTGATAATAAATGTTTTTCTTGAATATCAAAGTAAAATGTTGTATGCTCGCAATCCGTCGAAGCATTAGTAAAACCACCACGCTTACTGATATATGCATCAAAATCGTTTTCCTAAAGATAAAATGATATATTTAAAAATTTGAATAAGTTAACTTCATAATACAGTACAGATTATATTTTAATACTTGTGGATATTTTTCTGATCCCATGAAAACCATATGTTCGAGAAAATGTGCCATGCCTGGAATTTCCGGTGGATCGCTAAAACTGCCAACTCCTACGCATAAGCCACATGCTGCCTATTTGAAAAAATATATATATAGTAAACTTATTTGACTTTTTATGACTTCATAAACGTACATACGTACACACGCATGCAGCATGTAGTATATGTACATGTAACATGTAACAGGTAGTATATGTACATGTAACAAGCATGCATACATACAATAAGGATATTCAATTTTTCATGTGAAAAATATAGCATTTAAAAAAAAAATAAAAACAAAATCAATAGGGAGACTTGTGAATAACTGTGAATGAATTGAATTATATAAATTTATGAAATTTCTTGAAATATTATGTAAACATATCTAAACAACTTAAGATTTTACTCTACTCTATATTTGATATTTTTATTATAATCTCAAAAAGCTTTTTATAGCAGACTATGTAAAAATAGTTCGTATATATAAAATAAAAACTAAATTATTTTTTTCTTACTTTCTTTTCATCTCTTTTAACTCGTTT